>NW_026264258.1:2470488-2471246 GCF_000817695.3 Arachis duranensis
CGATAGCTTCTAATTATATGCTTTTGAAACCCGAAAGTTAAGGGAATGAGAGCATAATCAGCAATTCATTGTCTGAAAAGCTATACATCTTGTGCACCTCCGTTATGCTTCCTTGGCTTTTAATTCCAGTATAAAATTGATTGCTGCTTATGGAAAAACTAGTCTAATTTTACATTTACTAGGTGAATGAAGGAAAAGTTCCAAAGGATAGAGTTGCTCTGAAAATGCTTGCTGAGGAATTGGCTGCATGGCCTAATTTGGAGGTATGATTCAATTTGAGCATGTGATAACGTCTGCTTCAACATGCAATATATCTTGATCATTCTTCTAAGATTGTCGATAGTTTTGTGCTTTATGGAGGTGTTATCATTTGTTTTCTCAATGGCCTCTGAAATGCATCATACCAGTAAAATCGCCTTCTAAATAAGGCACTCGCACTTGAGTAGCTTCTTGTGTTTTTGCCTTAAACATGCATCTTTATGGCGTCAAGAAAGTTCTACCGGAATAATCTTCTCTTCGTTGACCGTTTTCGTTTTTAATAATATTATTTACACAAATAGCTATGAACAATTCATGTCTTAAATGCTCTGAATTAAACTTTGTGCATGTTGAACCAAACTAATCTGTTAGACCAAAGGTTTTGATCAAATTATAATTCAACGAGTAAAATTATGATAAAATCTATGCCATTAGATTATCTTGATGCATGATTCACCAAGTTTGTCTTGGTGCTTCACATTGTCCTTGTTTGTTACCTT
>NW_026264258.1:2471274-2480082 GCF_000817695.3 Arachis duranensis
CTGCTGTTTCTTTTTCTTCTTCATCTTCTAACTATGGAATGTTGACAGACTGAAGCACCAAAAAAAAAGCCTAGCAAATCGCTCTATGCAAAAGCAACTGACACAGGAATAGATCCAAAAGTGGCTGCAAAGAAGTTGAACGTTGATTGGGATTCAGCAGCTGAAATTGACGACGTGGATGATGACGACGACACAGAAGTGCCGCCAGCAGTGGTCAGTTCCTAACCTGCCTCGAAGATGATTTTTAATGCTTTTGTTTCCTGCTTATTTTGTTTGGTTAGCCACCCCCACCATGACTGTTCCTATTTGAATTTGAAAAACTATGATGTTGTAATGTATGATCCAAGATACAGTCTTTCGGAAAATTAAATTGAACTAATAATCTAACTTGATGTTCATAATGATAATAGAATTTGGCTTCCATTTCATTTTAGTCATATAATTCATGATATTCAGAACTATGTACAAAAGTTTGTTGAAGAATAGTATAGAGTTCTCACAATTATCATTTAAATTCATTAACTTTTTTTTTTTAATTTAATTTATGTGCTTTGTTGGAAAAATCTTGCATGGCTTATCTCGAGGATTAATGTTATATAGACTCATGTTTATGGTGAATCCTATACATGGCAGCATATCAACTACTCAAAACATAAGTTATAACTTCTTATATTTGTATCATCATAGATTGATACATTGCCACGTGTAGGATAGGATTCACCATATTTTGAAGTCTACAATAACATTTTTTATCTATCTGAAGTCCTGATAAAGGAGGAGAGTTGTATTAGACCATTAACTTTGTGACATCTGATATTTTTTTCTACCATCTTTTGTTTTACTTTTGTTTGGTGATTCATTGAAGGTTTTCCACTGAGGAAGTTCTTTGGCCTGCAGGGCTATGGAGCACTATATTTGGTCACGGCTTTCCCTGTAATTATCGGTATCTCGGTAGTTTTGATTTTGTTTTACAATTCCCTCCAGTAGGAACTGTTCCGGTACCGGTATCAGTACTGGCCCAAGAGACCTGAACCCGCCTCGGGTCCAAAATCCCCACTCCTGAACAGGAACTACATTCAAATTCCTTGTACAATGTTGCACCACATGTTATAACGAGGTAATATAATATATATTGCAAAATTTTCACTTTACATCATCTAATTAAACATTGTAGTGTTTATTTATCTTGGTGAAACTAGTGTTACTAAATCTAATGTTTTTGAGGAAAGCTGCCTGTGAAAGAAGAAACAATGTTTGTTGCATCATAGTTTATTCTAGGAGTTGATTCCCTTAGGGAAAGTTAATAAGAATTAAAACTTAGTTAAATAAATTTTCACGTAAGTTAATGTATATCTATAAAATTCATACATTTAGATGACCTTTTAAATAGTGGATTTGAAAATTAATTATTTTTAATGATGTAATAATACGAATATCTTATAATCTATAAGAGTGATATGACAAGCTCTCAAATGGACTTCTTCTTGTTTAAGAGAGTTGACCAAAAATTTTGCATTAATTGTAAAATTATTTTAGAAGAGAGTTTAACAACACAATATAGGATGCTCGTCATGGATTTTCGCGTTGAACAAAAATTGAGGAAAAGACATCATACGTAGAACCCAAGGACAAGGTGGTGGCGGATGAAAGATGAAGAACAAAGAAGTTTTCTAAGACGGATAGGAGAAGAGAGAATGTGAGAAAGGGATGGAAGCGTGGAGGAGATGTGGAGGGAGATGGCAGAAGTTATTAAAAAAAGAGTGAATACCCCACCCGACTCCTGATAATTATCTCGAAAGGACGAGGCCCCTAAGAAAAAAAAACACCCAACCCAGCCCTTGATATTTTTTTTAAGGACTGATTAGCCTTTGTGCCAAAAAAAACATGGACTTTTTTTTGACACAGGGGCTAATCCGTCCCATAAAAGTAAAGTTCAGGGGTCAGGTTGGTATTTGGATTTTTTCTCTTAAAAGAACAACAAAAGAAAATTTTGGTGAATCTAGAGGGATAGGCCCAAGAGACAAGAAATCCTAGTGGTGGAATGCGAGTGTACTAGAAAAGATAAAGACAAAAAGAGAGTGCTTTAAAGAGTGGTCTTTGTACCACAATGCAGATAATTGAGAAAAATATAAGGTGGCTAAGAAAGAGACAAAAGTAGCTGTAACTAAAGCAAAAACAAGAGCATATGAGGGTTTCTACCAGTCTTTAGGCACGAAGGAAGGAGAAAAAGGTATATATAGAATCGCAAAGAGCTGTGAAAGAAGAACGAGAGACTTTGATCAAGTTAAGTGTATAAAGGATAAAGACAGAAAGGTTTTAGTTCAAGATGAGAAAATCATTGAAATGTGGAAGAGCTACTTTTACGAGTTATTTAATGAATGACAAAAGACTCTTCTGAACCTTGGTCGGTTATGCACGAGGGAAGAATATCAAAACGTCAACTACTATTGAAGGATTCTAGACTGAGGTAAAAGATGCTCTAAAACAGATGAAAAATAACAGGCAGTAGGACCCGATAATATTTCGATGGAAGTTTGGAAGGGCCTTGGAGAGAAAGGCATCAATTAGTTAACCAAGTTTTTTAATGAGATTTTAAGGTCAAAGAAGATGCCAGATGAGTGGAGAAAGAGCACCTGATAACTATCTACAAGAATAAGGAGGATATACAAAGTTACGAAAACTATAGAGGATTCAAGCTCATGAGCCATACCATGAAGTTATGGGAAAATGTAATAGAACAGAGGCTAAGACAAGAGACACAAGTAACAGAGAACTAATTTGGTTTTATCTCAGGCAGATCCACTACTGAAGCTACATACATGTTAAGAAGGATGATGGAGAGGTATCGTAGTAATAAAAGGGATTTACATATGGTGTTTATTGATTTGGAAAAAACGTACGATAGGGTGTCAAAGGAGGTCTTTTGGAAGGTTTTGGAAAGGACGAGAGTAAGAATAGCATGTATTCGTGCATTTAAAGACATGTATGATGGGGCTACAACTAGTGTGAAGACTCAAGGTGGTGTGACAGAGAAATTTCTTATTGGTATATGATTACAACAGAGATCATCCTTACGTCCATACATTTTCACATTAGTCTTGGAAGTACTCACAGAGCATATCCAAGAGCCTGTGTCATGGTGCATACTTTTTGCTGATGATATCGTTCTTATAAGAGAGTCAAGGAAAGACCTAAATAAGAAGTTGAATTTATGGAGAGAAGCTCTAGAGGTATATGGTCTGCGCATAAGCCGTAGCAAGACGGAATATATGGAATGTAAGTTCGGCCGCCGAAGGAAAAATCTTAATACAAAGGTGAAGATTGAGGAAAACATTCTACGAAAAGTTAAAAGTTTTAAGTATCTTAGGTGCATCATACAAGATAATGGATAGTTGAATATGATATAAATCATAGGATCCAAGTAGGTTGGTCAAAATGATTGAGTACGTCTAGTTTTATATGTAACAAAAGAGTGTCTTTAAAACTTAAAAGTAAATTCTATCGCACTGTTATCAAACCGGCTATGTTTTATGGTACAGAGTGTTGGACTGCCAAAGGTGAGCACGAACATAAGTTAAATATGGAAGAGATGAATATTGAGATGGATGAATTGTCATACGTGATTAGATAGAATAAGGAATAGAGATATAAGAGAGAGAGTTGGAGTAACACCTATTGTGGAAAAGATGGTAGAATCACATTTTAGGTGATTTGGACATGTGAAAAGAAGATTGACAGAGCACCCAGTCAGGAGAGTGAATGAGATAGAAGATGGATAAGGGGTGAAAGGCAAAAGAAGTCTTAGGAATATCATTCATGAGGTGGTCAAACGAGATCTATATGTAAACGGTAGTTCTGTAAACATAATATATGATAGAGCTTAATGATGTCATTTGATCCACGTAGTCGACCCCACCTAGTGGGATAAGGCTTTGTTAATGTTGTTGTTAATGATATAATAATATACGATTGAATATCCATGTAAAATTATTTCATAAATTCATAAATAAAGCATAAGTACTTCTATGACAACTTGCTAGACATTTTATAGGACATATATGGCATTGTTAGTGCTAGCACGTTTGAAATTTGGCACGTGATATAGGTTAATGTTGAAACTTGTTTCATAATGTCGTGCATACAATCATTATACAAAAAAACATGTGGTATTAAGGAGTAATTGGCCAACATGTCATTATTATCATCATCATCATCATTTCAGAATCAATTAATTTATATTAGAGATAGAACATGGTCAGCACGATCAAGATGTGGATGGACATATAAATAAACCAAGAAATATGAACTCAAATTGCAAAGAAATCCGAAGTTGATGTCCCTATGACAATAATGGACAGCCCCAAAATCCTAGTCAAGAAGAGCTCACAAAAAGAAAAGCATACTGTGGTGGATCCAATGACACTTGAAGATTCTTCTTTCAATCATGGATTCTTTGAGACTTCTCTTCCAATTTTTAGCACAACTATGGCATTTCTACCACTACGACCTCTGAAACCGAAATTCTTGAGTCATAGTCTTCCAAATTCGGCTAACTCATCGCCAGGATTAACCTCGGCTATGTTCAAGAAGAATACAAAAGTTGGGATTTGGGAATCACGACATCAAGCTAGTAACTTGACATTCAAGGATCATCATCTGCAACAAGAGATCAACTTAAGAAGAAGCAAGTCATGGAGTGAACGATGGGATTATGAGCCCTCTGATGAACTCGATCTTTGGTTGCTCAAATCGTCTATTGCCAAACATGCTAACAGGTCTCCTCTTAATGAGATCCAATCCATTAGTGCTGGTATAATCGTTTCTAACGAATCTTGTGGTAGTTTCTCCAAAGAAAAACCTCTTGATAGAAATCTTTCCGGTGGCGACGGTTCGTTGGAACCTAAAGAGGGATTCAAATGCAATGCTCTTTGCTTGCACTTGCTGAGTTTTGGAAAATCAAAGCAACTTAAGGAAAGAAAGAAAGGGCAAGAAATGGAAGGTGCATTAGTATCTAGAAGAGTCTCTTTGGAGAAGTTTGAATGTGGTTCTTGGGCTTCTTCAACTCTATTTCATGAGATTGAAGGAAGGGATTCTAAGAGTACTAGTACCTACTTTGACCTACCAATGGAATTGATCAAATGGAATGCCAATGATGTAGATGCACCAATTTCATCAGCTTTTGTCTTTGAGAAGGACCATGATAGGGTTCTCAATAATGGATCCTCTAGAACTAGCCTTGACTCTCAAGAATCCTACATTAGTCCTCGTTTAAGAAAAGCCAGAGAGGATTTTAATGCTTTTTTAGAAGCACAAAATGTATGATCTTTTCTTTTGCATAATAATGTGAAGTTAGACTGCGTTTATTTATAGAGACAGGACACTGAACAGAAACACAAAATCGTGTATGATATTTTCTTTTGTATCTCTGTCTTTTATGTTTTGTTTTCAATATCTTGTCTTGTCATGTTCTTTGAAACAAACGCAACCTTAAGGACTTAAGGTTACTACTATCTTTATTTATTAATAATTATTTTTTTAAATGTATTTTGACACAAATTAAATCGAAATACAAGTCTAGAAAGGTGATTCTAAAATATTACAAGCTAATTATCTTTGTTTTATTTGTTTTGGGAAATAATAGTTCCTTTTAATTTATTTCTGAAACATTTCCAAGTATTCATCTTCGTGCAAGACAACCACTTATTATCAATCATTGTACTATTTTCTTTGAAGAATTCCAAAAATATTCAAAGCTTTTATAGAAAAAAGTACAAAATTATAAATTTTTAAAATCTTTGTTATGCATGTATTAGAACAAAAGGTATAAAATATTCTTCTAATAATAACATTATTATATGTTTTTTAGAACATATATTAACTAAATTTGTATTTAAATAATATACATAAATCAATATATTTTACACGTATCCATAAACAGCGATAAAAGGTCTATGTGACTATATATTTTTGCAAATACATAACCAAAAAATTATTTTAAGTAACATATAATCTATTTTTCTTTTTATTTTTTTTAAATAAATATGTGGGTATTAAGTATTAACTACATATTGGTCAAAAACTGATGGTTCCTTTCTTTTCACCGTTTCTTTTGAATAATTCTTTCCACTACCACCAGGGAAAATTTTTGTTCCTCACTATATCACTGTGGACTCATTAATTCATTATTACAGTTCCCTGTATATCAACATGTTTTATGAACCTTTTCTTGTTTATATACTGTGTCGCTTAGATAATTTGTACAATAATTAAAAAAAAATAATTATAAATCAGATTAAAATAGAATACCATCTGCATAATAATTGTTGAGTGATGATAGTTGATTTAATACAGGTGTATAGTCAAATTACTTCCAATTAAAATGTGCTTTAACATTTTAGTGATGACCTCTCAAATAATCGAGCTTGAAAATATTCATGATATATATACATATATCATTATTTATTTTTTAGAGAACATAATAATAATAATAATAATAATAATAATAATAATAATAATAATAATAATAATAATAGAACTGCAATGAGTTATAACTCAAATGACATAGTTTTTCTGATCTCCATACTAAACTAGGAGTCGCAGGTTCGAGTCTATCTCTCCTTAGAAAAAAGTAAAAATAAAAATAAAAAATAATAATAGAACCATGAATATTACCCATACATTCAAAACTCAAAAAGAGCTAGAAAAACTAGAGAGAGAGAGAGTGATAGACAAATTAAAAAAAAAACCCAAAGTGCACAACATTATTATTCTTAAAACACAAAAGTTTATAACACATGCATGATGAGGATTAAAAGATGATAGATCCATCATCTTCATCCATGAAAATTATTGACTAATAAGATGTCTGTTTAAGCACAATGCTTGGTGCAGAAGCATCGGCGGCGAAAGCCGTGGCAATCCCCGGAAGGGAAGCCCTCCGTTTTGCAAACGGAGGCGCAATTTGTGTCGCTCAAACACACTCCTTTGAAGCGATGGCTTTGAGACGCACAAGTTCTAGCTTCAGCCACCATTATTGGTCCCATCTCTGTTTTAAGTCACAAATAAACACAAATTAATTAACAAAATCATTGTATTCAAAGAAAAAATAAATAACACTACGTAAAAGTTAAAATAAAATAAAAGGGTTGGTGTAACTTACATAGTACATAGTGTTTATTCATTATAGCTAAATTATTATAAAGTTGTTATTATAAATTAAACTTGCATTAATAAGAAATTAAAGACTAAGTTATTATTATTACCAGTGGCCACTAGAAGCAAAAGGAGGACAAAAATGGTGGAAAGCAAAGGAAGAGAGCGAGCCATTATAATAATAATAATAATAATGGAATATTTATAGAAACTAATTAAGGGGAGAGTGTAGTAGTTGTGAGTGCAATATGTGTATGGAATTGGTTTGCCTTATATAGAGGAATAAATGTATCTATGTGTGTGTGGTTGCTTTCCATGTATCTAAGAGATACATATATTTTTATTGGAATAGTATAAGTAGACAGTGAAAATATTAAATAACGTAAACAATAGATATATTAAGATTTAGGTGTGCGAATGGTTATTCTAATATTAAAATTTAGGTAAGTAATTTATAGTATAATGTGTTTAATTTAAATTGGACCAATTTTAGAGTCTATTGTTCATATTATTTAAGAAAGTCATTAGTTACCTAGGGCTGTGTTTGTTTCTAAAAAAATGGATAAGACAAGACACTGAGAATAAGACACATAATTTTATGTTTTTATATTCTATTTAGTGATAAATTAGAACAAATTATAAAAATTCAATTTATTCTCATTTTTTTCATTTAAAAAATTTGAGAAGGAAAATATAATAATAAAAAATAGTATTATAAAAAATTAATAAAAATAATAAAAAAAATAAAAAATAAATTATATTCTTTGTTAGTATTTTTGTGTCTAAATACAAAATATATTAATTCAATATCCTTAAATATAATGTTTTTGTCTCTATCTTATCTATTAAATACGTTTTTATGTCTTTGTATTTCTGTTTCAGTATCTCACCGTTAAAAACAAACACAGCCAGCAGCCTAGCATAACCCATTTTTGTTATATCCAACAAATACCTCTTATTCAATTATTTTATAAATTTTTATAATTTTATTAAATTTATAATTAATTTTTTATATTTTATTTTTAATTGAAATTTTATATTAATTTTTATTNAAATTAATATTTAAAAATTATCAAATAATTTAATAAATTTAACTGTCTCAAATTAAATACGTCTAAAATTCACATATCAAAACTGATGAATGATCCAGAAAAAGAAAAAGAAGGGACAACTCAAGAGCCCATTGAATTGTATTGAGGGCATTGGCTTTATCAACTTTTGATTTGGAGGGTTTTGTGTTCATTCAACTTTTTTAATGAAAACACGGTTGTCGACGCAGAGTGTCCACGTTTTCTTGGGACAACTTTGGACCCACTTATCTCCACACCTTTGTACGTCTGATTCCCTTTCTGCCATTACCACGTGCCCACACATCATTCATCGTTTTCAATTTACACCAAAAACAAAATAGGAAATTTTTAAATATATCTAAAACACCGTTATTTTTTTTAATAGTTTTTTTATTGTTGGATTGATTTTTTTTTTTATGTTTGCAGTTTGTACCACATATTTAGAATTTTTTCTAATAAAATTTTATATATGTATATAATAGGACTTATTTTTTTCACCGACTTATTTTTTGTTTTTTTCCTTTTTTCAAATTTTGAGTGTAAATTTTTTAAGAATTTTTTTATCAAGAGTTTTTTTTTTTAACGA
>NW_026264258.1:2480156-2531336 GCF_000817695.3 Arachis duranensis
TCAAGAGTTTTTTTATTTAACGAATCAATCAAATTACTATTTGTGTTTTCTTTTGTTTTATTGAGATAAGTAATTTTATCCGTTAATTTTAATATAATATATTAAATTAATACTTAAAATAATTAAAATACCGATATATTTAATATATTTGAATTTCTTCTAATAAAAGTAATAGTTAGGCCTCTTAGAAATGTAACCCCACATTAATTAGTCTTTAAAACAAAAAAAAAGATGGTAATTAGATGTCTAAAAATTGACTTAAAATTCATTAGTTTTTTTTAATATTAATTTATTTTTTTTATAATAATAAGTGATAGACATATTATCTCATTTTATTAATTTATCACATAAAATTTAATGTAGTACTTATATATTTTTACTACTGATGATGTGTTTATTTATAAAAAATTGTTATCTAAATAACAATGTTTATAACAAAACTCACTTATTTTAGTAAGATTCATGATAAATAAAGAATAATTAATAAATATTATATAAAAATTCAAAAGATAATGAATATTTTATTCTCTATAACGATATCATTTCTATATTATACTATATTCATATAATAGTAACAGAATACGCATCACTATAGATAATAAATTACATAGATAACTTTATTTGTTTTATACTATCTATTGACAAAATAACATAAATGTCTATTATTTAATATAGTAAAAGACTTAATTTATACTTTTTTTCAAAAACTAATTAATCTTAGATCAAAATTCTTAAAAATTTAATTATCACTTTACTCTAAAAAAAATTATCAATTAGATTTTTAGTAAACATATTATGTCCTTACTTTAATAAATAATATGAAACAAAATAAATATTCATATATTTTATTATTGACAATGATATACCTCATTGTTATTACATAAATATAAAAATAATATTATTTTAGACAATTAAATAATAGTTATCTTTTAAGCTTTTATATAATTCTCAATTTTTTATTTACCGCAAATTCTAATGAATCAAGATTAATTAGTCTGAAATTAAAATCTTCAATAATTTAATAATCAAATTATTCTAAAATAAAATTTCATTTTACACATTATTTTATTTTTATTATTTGGAATTCTACTCTCGGAGATTATTCTCTTAATTTGTTTATAATCATCATCCATATTGATACGAAGAAGAGTTCAATTTTTCTTTTGGTAAATGTTTTTCGGCATCATATGAAAAGGAAAGGGAACATCTTTATTTCACTTCATGGATATTGAAAAGGACAATAGATCATTTGACATGATTCATCATATGTTTATTTTTCGATAAGGTAGGTAATTTATTATTTAAATAAATCCTTTGCGCCTCTCATCCGTTAAAATTACATTAATTTTTTAATTAATTTTATCTTTTACAAAATCTTTTTTTTCTTTCTAAAAGGCACTTTTACGTGTTTTTATATTGTATAAAATTATAAATTTTTTATACTGTCATTCAATTAGATTTACGTATTTAAATCATTTTTAATTTAATAATAAATTTAAAAATTGATTATTTTTATTAATATAATAATATATGATTAAATAAATTTATAATATAAGTGTACAAAAAATTTAATTTATTATTATTTTTTTTATAGCTACCAAAACTAATTAGTTACATAGTACTTTTTTAACAAATCTGACCTAAAATCAACAGTGAGAATAATGATTTAAAAGCAATATCCTTAGCATGAGATCAGATCAGATTTGTTTGAATACCATGAACAAACCAAGTCACATTACTACCGACACACATGGCTGGTTTAGAATTTAAATATTCGTTTTATATTTCATTAATCAGTGATTTTACATTTAACAATTTGCCATAGACACAGGACACGATATAATACAAAATATGCAGATACATAAATTGTAAAGTTTTATAAGATATAGAGATACGATATATTATATAAAATATAAAGTATTTTTTAGATAAATTATAATAAATTTTTTATATTTAATTATTATTAAAATATAAAATAATTTTTTAGTTATATAAAAGTATTTAAAATATTTTTTGTTTTAATAAATAATAATATATATTATTTCTAAATTCATTTCAACAATACATATTAAGAATAAGATTAAACACACTGACACATGATAATATTTACGTGTATTTAAGTATGTTCAAAAAAGTTTTTTAAATTTTTTATCAAGACACAGTTAGACACAACAAACATATGTGTCAAACGAATATCAATAAATATCGTATCCAAAATATATCTAATACACGAACACGATAATTCAATGAAATATCACTGTTTTATAGTTAAAATCCATTTGTGTAAAGAGTTATACACACTAGCAAGTTTTTAATGCTCAAACTTAACAAATAAATTATTAAAACTTCATTTCAAACATTTAGGTACCATAAAAAAAAACTTTAAAAGATAAAGACGACAAAAAATATTCTTGAAATATTAAAAGAGTTTGACAAATATAATAAATCATCGAATCACTCAGTTCTTAATTTTGCCAATTTTTTTTTTTAAATTATCATTTTATATTTTGAGATTTTTTTGTTTTTTAAAATATATTTTTAATAATTTATTCCAAATATACTTATACCTATTAGAAAATATAAGTAGTTTGGAGGTAAAAAAACTTGACACATTAATCATATGCTTTGGAAGGATATATTAGGTTTTTGTTTCCAGTATAGCATATTAATAATCAAATAGAGTTAAAAAGTGTGTTGAAACATAAGGATAAGAGGTTAAGTATGATTTTGGTTTCTAAAGTATATGTTGAAAATTTTTTTATTCTCAACTTTTTTTTCATATAAAATTGTCCTTAAGGATTAATTTTGTTTTAAAATCGTTTTTACTTTAAAGATCAAAATTATACCGAGGTGACGGCGGCAGAGACAAAAGTAGATTATAGATAGCTTCTTCTTCTTTTCTTCTCTTTTTTTTCTTCCCTTTCTAGAGCAAAAACTCTCTCTTTTTATTAATTTTTCTTTTATTTTGTTTTATATTTTTTATTATGAATAATTTGATCTAAAATTTTAATATTTAAATAAAAATAATAATTTTAAATTTTGATTTTAAACATTACGGACGATTTTATATAAAAAAAAGTTAAAAATAAAAAAGATACTTTGACTTATACCTTTAAAATCAAAATCGTATTTAACCCTAAAAAAATATGCATTATTTATCATTTATGAAGTACAACCTACTAATATTCCTATTTCTATATCTAGTGAGGAATTTGGTTTAGGAAGATTGGAATATAGTAGTAGTAGTAACTAGTACAAAACTACAAATATAGGAGTCTATAATTAGGTTTGAACAAATCGTAAACCAAACCCATGCAATCAATTTATGATAGGATAGGTTTGGTTTGATTATTAGGTTGGATTTGTTTCTTTTAGAAAGGAAAACCTAAAATTTGTAATAAGATTTTTTTTTCTACAATCGGAATATTTATTCATTCATCATAATGATTTAGTTATTCAATGAATTCTTATAATTTTATTGAATTTAAAATTAAATTTTTTATGTTTAAAAGTTTTCTAATTAAATATGTTCGGTTGTTCATACGAGTGGCGGTTCGGACAAAATCTGAACTGAAACAACTGGGTGAAATAGAGAAGTTAGAGCTGAGCGTGAGCTTCTCGAGGAGAATAATCGGATAACTGCCAGAATCGTCGGTTGGTTGGTAGAAACCACCTATAAAGACACTTTAATATTAAAGTTAGTGTCTGTACTATGAGGTGGCTAATTAGGGTAAAAAAGTGACGCAACTGATTAGGATAAAAAAGTGACGTGCTTCTAAAGAAGAGTAGATCTCTCTCTATTTATACTTTGATCTCTGGTGGATTCCTTTTTCTTAGGTTCATCTGTCTAAAAATTTCTACTAATTGTCCAGGTCTTTTCAATAGACATGAGGTGGCGCGGGTCATCTCTAGATTCGGGTCGAGTAACCTGACGAATCAATGATCTGTAATTAGATCCGAGATTCATATTGAGATAGGCCGGAATAAAATTATTGTATTAAATAAAAATTTTTAAGTAAGAATTTACTTACTATTTTTATTAAAAAATACAAAATGTTATTGAAAATGTTTATTTTTGTATTTTAGATAAAATAGATAGTGGAATATTCTAGAAGCTAATATTTTAGGATTATTGAGTTTCTTTTCTTGAAAAATAACTAGTAGTAACGATTTAATTAATTTTTTATTTAGTATTATAATTTAGATATAAATTTTTAAATTATAAAGACCTAATTAAATAGATAATGAAATTATGCATAATGACAAAGTACATAAACTTCTTTTTATCTTAAAACAATAAAATATAACTTCGACTGGCTTCTTTTGTTTTTTTTGTTTTTGGGTCCGTATAGGTAATTTTATTGTTTGAATTTTATTGTTGGTCACTGTGTTAGTTGCGTTGGTCCATGTATAATTTGGACCTAGGTCCTCCAACTCATTTTAGAAGACCAAACAAAAATGAAATAAATATATTCAAGAAATAACATCCAGTCCGACCCGCCCCCCAAAAAAAAGGGTTATAAACTAGAAAGGTTATAGGCTTATAGCATAAAGGTTTGTAAATGATTAAAAAAAATTTGAGAAAGTTAACCAACAAGAAAAAGATACCATTTTGTATGCGTAAATGATAAAAAATACTAATTGTACAATAAAACTAGTTATCATATATTTTTGTAAATATATGTATAGTTAATACATTTTTAATATATATGATTCGTCTGTGCAAGGCTTGCCGAGATATAGCATATCTGAGCACTTTGCTGTCTCCTGTGGAAAGTTATACGTCGGTCCTGGACGAAACACCGCGGCAGAAATACCTGCACAAGATACTCCGACGCTCAAGTCAGTGGAGAGTTTTATATAAGTAAGTAAAGTAATAGGAATGTAGAATAGTGAACCTGTTTTCTATGAGATTACTCTCTGAGTTTTATAGTGGAGTTTATGTATCCGTTGCGTGGCTGTTTCCGAATTTTTTGGTTAGTTTCTTAGTGGAGTGGAGTTCATTGACCACGTTTGCATTATTCAAATGTTCGGATCCGCTTTTGTTGATCTTATCTGTTTGTTTCCGAGCTTTCAGGTAGCCGAGGTATGAGTATCGTATCATAACCCCCCAAGCTTGCCTTGGTTTCGGATAGAATAAGGCAAGCTTTATATATGTTTTCCATGTACCTCGGCTGCCTGATTTGGTGTTTGTTATGTGTCTGTAGCCCCCAATGTCTGCTTGGTTCTGTACGGAATTTCAAACGTTCCTGTATTTATTAGTTGTCTTGTCCTTCGTGCCATTCTGATTTGATGGATGTGAAAACGTGTCCCGCTTTCCTAGGTGCCTCTGTCCGTTGGATTCCCAAGTGATTTAATGCTCCTCTTTTTTTATGATCCAGATTTAATGCTGATGGTATTGTAACCGTTTGGTTTTGTAGGGGTTATATTTTTTGTTGTTCCTTTAGTTTGCTTATTCTTCTTTCTTTATTGCTGATATTCAGTGAAGGAAACTTGTTTCTTTTTCTATTTGAGAATGAGTAAGAAAGGTCAGTGGTAATTTTTCTTTTGTTGCTTGTTTTTTTTTCCTTGTTGTTGTTGTGTTCTGGTTCTTGATGGAGAGATGTGATGAGAGTGACTTGTCTGGTTGGGTTGATGCCAGGGTTAGAGGGTATTCATCTCACTTTGACGATGATGAGTCTGTAAGATTGTTGGGGTCGGATTTGTGGGTTAGGGAGGGTAGTAACATTAGAATAGAGTTGTTACCTTGTGGGACGGATGATCGTGTATGTGGCCGATTGAGTGACTGGTCTTTCTTGTATATGTATAGCTGTCTTTCTACGGAATTGGGCGTCAGACTCCCCTTTATTGAGTTTAAGTGTGGGGTTTTGTATTGGTTGAATTATGCTCCAACCCAGTTTCATCCAAATTCATGGGGCTTCGTTCGGGCTTTTGAGATTCTAATGGAGGTGTTAGGTTGTCCTCTTTCTCTTAGGTTGTTCTTTTCATTGTTTCAGGCTAAGGGGGTGGGTCGGGGCTTGTGGGTGAATTTGAGTAGTTATCCACGAAGGGTGATATTTGGTTTGTACAAAGTTAGGAGTGTTCCCGAGGAATTCCCTTTTTACTTAAACGAATATCTTGTGGAGAAGTTCCCTTTGTCGTGGTGTCCAGAACCATATCAGGTGTTGGATGTAGATGATAGGCTCCCTGATGATGATATCGTCATGGATTTCTTGTTTAAGTCTTTGGGTCCGAAGGGGTTGTTGTCTATTGCTGAACTGTTGAAATTGGATACTGATAGGCAGGCTGTGTTGGATCATATAGGTAATTTGATTTGATGTGTCTCATGATTTTATTTTAATTGTTTCCTCTGATCTAGCCTAGTGTTTTGTTTTTGTAGCCGAGAAAGCTCCCACCATCACCACTGCTGGGTTGAAGTCTTTTTTCAACCAGCATAGGAAGAGTGAGAAAGAGGCGTCTTCCAATGTGGAGAAGGGACCTGCTGTCGCTGTTGTTCAGTATGGTCCGATTTAGAAGCCTAAACGTAAGAGGGGTCAGGTGAAAGGTAGTGTTGTCGAAGCGTTTGAGGGTAAGGATGATTCCTCCATTATATTGCAGATGGTTGAGTCTGCTTATGAGTCTCAGAAGAGGCTTCATAGATATGCTGAAGACGAGCATGCCAGGTCTCTATGGGCGAAGCTTTATCCCTTTACTACTATGGCCGACGAGCTTTGTTGCTTTCCTGAGGATATGAAGATGATCAATGAGGTCGGCGGGGCTAGTGTTAGCCGATTTCTGCAGGTATATCTAGTTGGCTTCTGAAGTTTTTACATTTTTATATCATTCTTATTGATTTCCTTCCTTTTAGGTGATTGGTGCTCGTATGATGGCCATTGGTAGGGCGCAGGAAATTGCTGTGGGGCAGGAAGAGAAAGAGGCTTTGAGCTCTACAGAGTTGTCTGCTATAGTTCAAGAGAAAGAGAAAATGATTTCTGAGCTGTCTTCCTCTCTACAACAGAGAGAGTTGGAGCTTGCTGAAGAGAGACGTCTCTATATGTTGTCTTCTGATCAAGTGAAGTCTTTAAAATCTGAAAATGAGCAGATTTCTGCGAGGGTTAAGGAATTGGAGGGTGAGATTTATGAAGCCTTTGCCCAAGGCTTTGATCGGGCTGTCTGTCAAGTCAAGGTGCTGTTTTCAGACTTGGATGTTTCGAAGCTTGATGATGTTATGAAGGTGGTTGCGAATGGTGAGCTTGTGGACGATGAAGCTATAAGAGATAAGGAGAACGATGGCTCTAGTATTGGCAACAAGGCAGAATAGCCTGTATTTTGTTTATGTATTGACTTTTTGCTAATGTGACTTTTGTTTGTAAGGATTATTTGAAAGACTTGTAATCATGATGACTGGTGCCGAGTATGAAGCTCGGCTTTTAGGATATATCATTTTTTGGTGTGCTTTTATTTGATATTATGATTTTGATAGAATAGATATTGCATTTGAAAAATTGTGACGTTCTTTGTATAATGTTTTGTGGTGTCCAGCCTCGTTAAAATCCTCTTCGAGTAAAATCCTGTTTTTCTGGGGAAAAAACCTTTGAAGCTGTAAAAAAGAGTACCTTCATCCGCTATTTGTACATTACATATCATGACTGGTATCTCTTTAAAGAGGATACATTCTATGTCCCTGGAATTGGGTCTCCTCTAATTGTTTCTAATTTGTAAGCCCCTAGTCCGAGGACTTTTGCAATTCGAAGCGGGCTTTCCCAATTTGCTGATAGCTTCCCATGGGCCTGTGGTCTTCTTGCCTCTTCCGTCTTTCGAAGGACGAGCTCTCCCTCTTCAAATGCCCTAGTGATGACCTTTTTGTCATGTCTTTTCTTCAAGAGCTGCTTCATTGCTTGCTGTCTTATCACTGCCATGTCTCGCTCTTCTTCAACGAGATCTAGGTCTGCTGTCCTCCTGCTTGTGTTTTGGTACGGGTCGTACTGCTTGGCCCTTAAGTTAGGTATGCCGATCTCTACGGGTATGAGTGCTTCGGCATCGTATACTAATTTGAAAGGGGTCTCCCCTGTAGATGATTAAAATGTGGTGTTGTAACTCCATAGAATTTCTGGTATGAGCTCGGCCCGTTTGCCTTTGGCGTCATCGAGCTTTTTTCTCATTGCCAGCAAAATGATTCTATTAGCTGACTCTACCTGTCCATTTGTTTGTGGGGGCTCGACTAAGCTAAAATGGTGTTTGATATTAAAACTTTGTAAGAATAGGGCGAGGTTTTGGTCTGTGAATTGTCTCCTATTATCGGAGATTATTTCCCTTGGTATACCATACCTACAGATAATGTTTTTCCATAGGAAAGATCTCACCTTGTCAGCTGTTATTCGTGCCAATGGTTGTGCTTCTATCCATTTTGAAAAATAATCAATGGATACTAGGAGGAATTTTACCTGGCCTGGCACTTTCGGGAGGGTTCCGAGGATGTCTAGCCCCTACCTATCAAAAGGCCATCTTACTCTCAAGAGTGTGTAGCTCCTCAGCCGGGCTTGTTGAAATTGTGGTGTGCTTCTGACAGTTATCACATTCTCTTACTTTGGCTATGTAGTCTCTTTTTATTGTTGGCCAGTAGTAGCCTGTTCTTTGGATCTTAGTTGCTAATGCTGGCCTCCAATGTGGTTTCCACTTACTCCCTCATGTGTTTCTACTATGACTACTTTGGCATCCTCTTTGCTAATGCATTTGAGGAGTGGTTGTGAATATCCTCGTCTGTACATAGTGTTACATATTATCGTGTAAAAACTTGCTTTTCTTTGGAAGAGACCCGGGTTTGGCTCTTCCCTTGGTATAATCCCCTTGTTGATGTATTCGAGGATAGGTGTTCTCCAGTCCTGCATCTTTATGATACTCCATATATGGGTTAGTTCAAAGCTCAGCTTATCCAAAGTTAATTGTGCCAGTGTCGGTGTGTGTGTTATTGGTCTAGTAGTAGCTAATTTAGATAATACATCTGCTCTAGTATTCCATTCTCGGTTTACATGAATAATTTCAAACATTTCAAATTTTGAAATGAGATCCTTCGTTAGGAGCCAGTATTTTACTAACAAAGGATCTTTTACCTGGAATTTACCTTTGATTTGTTGTACTACCAACAAAGAGTCGCAGTGTGCTGTAATCCGAGGTATCTGGAGTTGTAGTGCAAGTTTTAACCTGCTAGTAGAGCCTCATACTCTGCTTGGTTGTTGCTTGCAGTAAAACAGAATTGTAATGATTGTTCGGCTGTGACTTTATCTCCCTCTTTTAGTAATACACCTGCTCCACTTCCTTCTCGGTTTGATGCTCCGTCTACGTGTAGACTCCAGCTTTTCCTGGTAAGTTGTTTCTCGGTATTCATTTCTGAGACGAAGTCCGCCAATATTTGTGACTTCAACGTCTTTCGAGGTTGGTATTGGATGTCAAACTCGGAGAGCTCGATGGACCATTTGATTAATCGCCCAACAAGTTTGGGTCTGGTCGATATCTGTCTCAACGGTTGGTTTGTGTGTACTATTATTGTATGGCTCTAAAAGTAATGCCTTAATTTTCTTGCTGTGGTGACTAATGCTAATGCCAGTTGCTCTATCTTTGGGTATCTTGTCTCTGTTGGTTGTAGTACTCTGCTAACGAAGTACACTGGTCTCTGCACTTTCCTTGTTTCAACGACTAGAACAGAGCTTATAGCGTGGTTAGATACTGATAGGTATAAATATAACGGTTTATCTGTTTATGGCCATTGAAGTACTGGGGGTGAGGTCAATAGCTGTTTTAGTTCGGTAAAAGAGTTCTCACATTCTTCGGTCCATGTAAATTTTTTGTTTTTAGAAATTGTTTGGAGAAAATGGTATGATCGGTTTGCTATAGCTGGTAGGAATCGTGATAAAGCAGCGACCCTCCCTGCAAGTTGCTGGACTTCCTTCTTCGTGAGGTTAGCATAAATCCGAGGAATTTTCCTCTTTGGACTCCGAAAGCGCATTTTTCTGGGTTGAGTCTCATGTTGTATTCTCAGATCTGATTGAATATCTCCATTAAGTCGTCAGAATGCGAGCCTTGGGTAGTTGTCTTTGATACCATATCGTCAACATAAATTTCCATATTCCGACCTATTTGTTGTCGAAATACTTTGTCCATTAGTCTTTGATATGTGGTACCTGCGTTCTTTAGACCAAAAGGCATTACTTTATAACAAAAATTTCCATGCTCTGTAGTAAAGGTTGTTTTGCTTTGGTCCTCCGGGTATATAAGAATCTGGTTATAACCATAGTATGCATCCACAAAACTTAAGCTATTGAATCCAGATGCATTATCTACTAGTTTATCAATGCAAGGTAATGGGTAAGCGTTCTTGGGACAGGCTTTATTCAAATTTGTAAAGTCAACACACATGCGCCTTTTACCTGAGCTCTTCCTTACCATTACTACGTTGGAGAGCCATGTAGTAAATCGGATCTCCTTGATAAATCTTGCGTTGAGGAGTTTCCTAGTTTCCTCGAGTACTGCATGTTTTTTCTCCTCCCCTAGGTTTCTTTTCTTCTGGGCCATAGGTCGGACTGACTTGTCGATGGCTAGTTTGTGGCTGATTACCTTTGAATCTATTCCAGGCATATCTGCAGTTGTCCATGCGAATAAGTCGGCATTGCTTCGAAGCACTGAGATTAGTTTTGACCGTTCTTCCCCTTCTGTTGCTTCGTCGATGTATGTGTATTGCTTGTCATTGTCGGTTAATATCACTCGCTGGAGAGTGTCCATTGGCCGAGGTCGCTCATTGAAGTCTTCTCTTGGGTCAAGCTTTAATAATGTTAGGATTTCACCAGTGTTGTGAATGGCTTGGACCTGCGATTTTGGTATTTGTTTCTCCAACCTTTGCTTCAGGCTGGCGTTGTAGCATTGCCGAGCCTCCTGGTGATCCGCGTATACTGTTGCAATCCTTCCTTCCTGCACGGAGAACTTAACACACAAATGTAAAGTAGACACTACTGCTCTAAATGTATTCAGAGCAGGTCTCCCAACGATAATATTATAAGGGCTATAACAATCTACTATTAAGTATTGGATATCAATTGTTTTTGACATATGGTTATCTCCTATTGTTGTTGTCAGCCATATATGTCCCATGATGGGGACTCTTTCTTCGGAGAAACTAACGAGCTCTCCAGAGGATGGCTGCATTGCCTTTTCTGATAACTTCATTTTTTTGAAAGTAGAGTAAAATAGGACGTCGGCGCTACTACCTGGGTCCAGCAATGTTTTTCTTACCAACAGTTCTCCGGCTTGGATGGAGATTACCACGGGTTCATCGAGGTTAGGGCTTACTGATTTGAAGTCGGACTGGGTAAATATTATTGTGATCTTTTGGTCTTTATCTCTTTTTGGTTGCCTTGTTCCTTCAATTGCTAGCATGGCCCGATAGCTTCATTTTTTTGCCGAGGTTGTGTCTCTTCCGCCTGCGTAGCCTCCAGAAAAGTAGTTAATGATGCCTCTTGGCGGGTTGGATGTTGTCCATTTTTCCTTGTCTTTATCTGTTAAAGTAGGTCCTTGGCCATGATGCATTCGTCAGTGGTGTATCCAAATTTATGGTGAAAAGCGCAATGCTTGTTTTTATCAACAAATCTCTGGTCTTGGTAGCTTCTTGCTCGGATTGGCGGTTTGATCAGCTTTGCATGGAGGATTTCTTTGATTATGTTCTCTCTTTTCGTGTTGAATCGGGTGTAAGTGTCAAATTTGGGGTTGAGCTTGAATGATTTCTTTATGTCTTTGTTGCTCGACGATATGCCGTTCCTTTGTTCTTCTCTCCTTGGCGTGTTTTTGTCTGTTTTTCGGGTTTCTCGGAGCTCTTCAATCTCCATTTGTCCCGCGGATCTTTCTCGGAGCTCTTCTAGGGTCTTTGGTTTGGTTACGGCGATCATCTCCTGGAATTTTCCGGGTCGGAGTCTGCTTTTCAAGGTGTGTAGGTGGACCTTTGGATCTAGGTCAGGAATCTCCATGGTTGCCTCGGTGAACCGAGTCATATAATCCTTCAGACTCTCATGTTGCCCCTGCCTGATCGTGCTTAGGTAATCTGATATGTGTACATATATCCTTGACGCTGCAAAGTAATCGATGAAGGATCTCGCTAGCTCCTCGAAGGAGGAGATTGGACCTGCAGACAACTTAGAAAATCAGAGTAATGCAGCACCATTAAGATAAGTAGGAAAAGCTCGACAAAGTACTGGTTCGTTGTTAGCGCCGTTAAAAAACATCATAGATTGAAATTTTTTAATATGAGCACGAGGATCACCAAACCCTTTATGCGGTTCTAGGGAGGTCGGTAGAACGAAGTTTTTTGGCATTTGGTAGTTGGTGATCTCCTCGGAGAATGGGTTGTCCATTGTCAGCTTCTCCTTTGGTGGGTTGAGATCTTAGGGATCTGTGTTGCCTTGAGCTAAGATCTTGGAGTTTCCCTCTCCGAATTTTGCGGCATTATTGGTGGATGATAGCTCGGCTAGTCTTCGAACCTCCGCTTAGAGCTCAGCGATTTGAGCTTGGAGCTCCGCTTGAGTAGGTTGTTGGACTCCATTGTTGGTCATCTTCGGGGATTGGTTATCTTGAAAACGAAGAAAACCTTACAAAAATCCAGTCAAAGTTAGTGGGGTGTTAAACTTTCCAGCCCCACAGTGGGCGCCAAATGATTTTTCCGTGCAAGGCTTGCCGAGATATAGCGTATCCAAGCACTTCGCTGTCTCCTGTGGAGAGCTATACGTCAGTTCTGGGTGAAACACCGCGACGGAAATACCTGCAAAAGATACTCAAACGCTCAAATCAGTGGAGAGTTTTATATCAGTAAGTAAAGTAATAAGAATGTAGAATAGTGAACCTGTTTTCTACAGGATTACTCTCTGAGTTTTATAGTGGAGTTTATGTATCCGTTGTGTGGCTGTTTCCGAGTTTTTTGATTAGTTTCTTAGTGGAGTGGAGTTCATTGACCACGTTTGGATTATTCAAATGTTTGGGTCCACTTTTGTTGATGTTATCTGTTTGTTTTCAAACTTTCAGGTAGTCGAAATATGAGTATCGTATCAATATATTTTATATTTTAATATATATTTTATATTAATAATTAATTTTTGTATATTTCTAACATTGTTGATAAATTATATATCCTTAATTTAAAAATAATTAAGCTCTCACTTATTTTTACTTTACTAGTCATTTAAAACATTTTTTTAAAGATAATAAGTTATATTTCATTAATTATTGAAAATAAAATACAAAGATATCTAAAAATAAAATAGTATAATAAAAAGTGAAAATCTTTTAGAATAATACATTAAAAATATTCATCCAAAGTAGTCATAAAGTAAAAAAAATATAAAAAAATAATATATTAAATTGAATAAAACTATAATTTTTTTTTCATGAAAAATGAACTAAGATAAAATTCTTTAAATTTTACGTACCAACTTGATCTAAACCATTAGATAGAATCTTATGTACCTCGGTCCATAACTTGGGTAAAACTTTTTATAATTACCCGTTTAATATTCAATTTTTTTAGTTGTAATTTAAAATTGAGTATTGAGAATACTTTTAAAAATTTATGTTCAAAACAAAAAAGTGTGGATTGATATGCAATTTACCTGTAAAATAAATCAATTTTTGTTACTATAAATCAATTTTAGTACACTTTAACTATTTATTATTATTAGAATTTAATTTTAACACATTATTTATATAAAACGTTTACAATTTATATCATCATTCGATAATATTTATTTTTTAAATAATTATTTATTTTATTAATACCAAAAAAAAAATTATTGACATATTGTTATATAATTAAAAGCTTGTAAGGTTGGAAGTGAGTCGAGTTAGACCAAGTTAAACTCAACTCACAAAAATTGAATTTGGCTTATGTCTCGACTAATTAACAATCGAATCTGTTTCTTAAATTTAAACTAGACTCACCGAAAGCTCACAAAGTGGTTCGAGCTCACGAACTGACTCAAATAATAGAAATATAATCTATAATTCCATATCAATAAATTATAACATATATATTATAACTATAAAATTTTAAATAATTAAGAACATTATTAATATATAAATGCGTCTCTCTTATTCTGTTATATCATGAACAATTTAGATATATAGATTAAACATCCAATCCGGTCCTTGTCTATTTTCACGAAAGACAAAACAATTTTTGTAAAAAAGGGACACTTCGGTCCTCAACCTTTTTATTTTGGGACAATACGATTCTTCTGTTAAAAAATTCGTTAAATAATAATAAAAATTAATTTTGTGGGAGATTTATTTGTATTTTATGGGGTTTTAAACTTTCACAAACTATTAATAAGTTTGTTTTTGAAAAATTTATTTACCATTTACCAATGGTGGTTAAGTAAAGAAAAACCATTGATAAAAATGATGCTACAAAAAAAGTATTATAGTACAAATATCTTTTAAAGAAAAAAAATAACATCAAATAAGAAATGAAAGAAGATAATTTTAATGTTGATAATATTGGTATTGGTGATGATGACCGTAGAGAAGATAATGATGATGATAAAACAATAAAAATAATAGAGGTATGAGTGATAATAACGAGAACGAACAAGATAGTGGTAATTTTGGTAATAATTGGTTATATTATTGAAAAGAATTTTGTGGAGGTTTAAAACTCCCACAAAATACAAATAAACCCCTCACAAAACTAATTTTTGTTATTATTTAACGAATTTTTTAATAGAGTGATCGTATTATCCCAAAATAAGAAAGTTGAGGCCGAAGTGTCCCTTTTTTTTGACAGAGATCGCTTTATCCTTCGTAAAAATGAACAAGAATCAAGTTGGGTGTTTACTCATATATATATAATCGAGTCAGTTTACGAGTTAATGAGTTGAACTTATTCAAATTCAAACTCGACTCATTTAATTTATGAGCTTAATTCTATGCTCAACTTTGGCTCATTAGCTCACGAATTCAGTTTATCTAATTATTACTAAATTGAATTTAAACTGACTTGACTCATTTTCAACCATAAATGCACATAATAAATTATTATACATTGATATAATATTAAAATTAAATTTTAATTATTAAATAAAAATTAAAATACAATTAATTTTATATAAAACTAATAATTAAAAATTATTAACTAATTTAATAAATTTAACTAAATTATTATCTAATCGTGCTAAGTATTAACGTTAAGAATTTTCACCTTATTATTATTAGGAGAAAAATAATAATAATAATAAATAAAGAAATACGAAATGCATCTAACATGGACAGAGTGATATTTCTGTATTTCTGTGTGTCTTAGTTTCTTTATTTCTTTACGCTTGTTTTCCTTTTCTATCTTTCCTCGTTGGAACCCTAAATCACTTCACTGCTTCTCTCGAAAAGGAAAAGATCGGAATTGAGAAATTGAGAGTGAGAGAGAAAGAAAAGGGGATCTGAATGGAAGGAATGTTATCGGCAAATGACCAACAGAGCATGGTCTCTTTGTTCTTGGAGGTTGCTCAGGGCCAGACCACTGAGACTGCTCGACAGTTCTTGCAGGTTCCTCTCATTATTGTTACTAATTTATTAGTGTTTGTTGAAGATTTATCGTGATTCTAGAATTAGGGTTTATTTTTTAAAAAAAATTAGTTTCTGGACTTTGAAATGGTTAGAAATCTTTGCCTTCATCGGTGGTTAGTTTGGTCACCGAAAAAATTCATTCTTTTAGCTTATTGTGATGACAATTAGAAAATTGGTTGTATCTATCACGAAAAAAGTTGAAATCTCGCTTGATCAGTGATTCTTTTGAAATCTATCATGAAAAAATAGCTCTTTTAGCTTATTGTGATGACTAAGACTGGTGAAATTCTGTGATGCTTGTTATTTTCTTTAAAACTGAAATTCTGTTTTTATCATTTTGTGATGCTTGTTATTTTCTTTAAAACTGAAATTCTGTTTGATAAGTGGTTAATGGTTATAGTGTCTGTCATGAAATTTAATCATCCTTTTAGCTGATTGTGATAAGAATACCCTACATTATGTCTATCATGAAACATAATCATACGTTTAGCTTATTGTGATGACAATTATAAAATGAGCATGCTTAAAGATTTGCTTGTAGCTATTGTTACTTCGATGGATATGCTTTACTTAAAAAAAAAAAAAAACTATAATCTTGTTGCTCTTGCATGAAGAATCATCCTTTTAGGTTTTATCCTCTTTATAATGATGGCAATGTGTAGATTTTCCTTTTGTATAGATTTATCAAATTTTGTGAACCTGTGATACTGGTAACACAGGCGACAAGTTGGAAACTTGAGGAAGCTCTTCAGCTGTTCTTGATCGGCAGTGATGCTGGGTCTTTGCCACCACCATCACACTCTCCACCTCTAGAAAATGTTGAATCTTGGACTGATCAACCATCAAGGTAACTTGGGGTGTCTAACTATGATTTATAAGTTATAATCCTAAGTTAGCACTTTTTAGTTGGTTGTTTGACTCATACATGTTGCTTTAGTGAACCAAGGAAGGAAAGTGAGAGTAGTGACCACAATGTCAATGATCCAGATGAAGTACGCCCTCCCTTACCTGTTATACGGGAAACTCTTTATGACGATTCAATGATCTATAGGTATGTTTCACCATTCTAATTTCTTTGCTTGCCTTGTAAACTGATAGTTTATATTCCAAGAGAAATGCATATCTGGTGTTTTTATTGCTCTTGTTGTCATTCTTGGGATTACTTAATGTGCAATATGGTTTTTCCCTGTCAGATATTTATTATGTATTTTATCATGTTATGCAGAGGATCAAGGTTTGCACCCCGTTCACAAGAGCCTAACTCTTTAATAGCATTTCGTAACTTTGAAGAGGAAATGAGACGTCCCGGGGTTTGGGAAACAGAGCAAGGTGCTGCTTCGACAGCAGAAACTTCTAGGGATAATCTTGCTTCACTCTATCGCCCTCCATTTCATCTGATGTTTAATGGCACTTTTGATAAGGTAAATCTCCTGCTTAGTGTTGACTGTAGATTCTGCTAGAGGTGTAACTGGCACAACATCTATTTATGAAATATTTAAAGTGATAATAATGTTTAGATCTCTTTTACTTCTCTCTCTTATTTATAATGATCTTTTCCTTAAAAAAATGTCTAGTTCAGATAAAGATGAAGTTGTGCCGAATAATTGTACTTTTGTAAATAAGGAACCTTAACAGATTTTGATCAGTATTTAGTAATGTGTGTTGAGGTTTGGGATTGTGTTGTTGTGTTCTTTATTCCTTAGATTAATACTGTTGTGGGGTGGCTTAGTTCCTTGTTTAGAAATTGATATACAGGCTCCTTAATTATCCTATGCTGTTATTATAGCTTCTGTAGGCTTTCCTCTTACATGACTTATTTGCAGTCTTATGCAAGTTTCTGGATGTGACAAAAATCATGTGTACTTCATATAAGAGAAGTTAGCTGGAAGTATGAGAATGATTTTTGTTGGTTTCACTTATTATCTTTTTTCTTGTTATTTGTAGTGGCAGTTTACATCTAAAATTCATTTGGAAACACTATTCATTTGCATATCTTAGTTTATGGGATTTCCTTGTATTTGCTGTGTGTCAATGGTGGCACTAGATTGGTAGTGTGTGTTTATTTATATCTATTCAAAATGTAAGCCATTCATTGTATATACAATCATGACCAAGTTTTGTCCTTGACCACAGGCAAAAGGTGCTGCTGCCATGCAGGACAAATGGCTGTTGCTGAACATTCAATCCACTACAGAATTCAGCTCTCATATGGTATTATATTCTCATGTAAATTGATCCCTTTACATTTTCTTTACATGTTTGTTTCGGCATTAACACTGTTGTACTTAATGGTTGCTTTGTGAAGCTTAATCGTGATACATGGGCCAATGAAGCTGTTTCTCAAACCATTAGCACAAACTTCATATTCTGGCAGGTTAGCTTGCTGCTATATTAATTCATTTTAAGTGTTATTTTGCCAAAAGAATTTATGACTTTTACTTGCCAATTTTGTCTGGGGTAAACCAAAGGACTGAGATGTTTATGATGGATTTGCTTTTGAAGTTGGAATTTCAGATTATGTGAAAATTGATATTCACAACATCATTATTTTTTGCTGATATAGACATGTGGTGCGCCGTGCACCTGGATTTCTGTTGTGTTATATGTTTTCGTATTGTTTTATTTGCAGCGTTTCCTTTCTTAATTATTTTTCTTGTCATATTCATATAGGTATATGATGATACAACTGAAGGAAGAAAAGTCTGCACTTATTACAAACTGGAATCGATTCCTGTAGTGCTTCTTATTGATCCCATCACTGGCCAAAAGATGCGATCATGGTCTGGAATGGTTCAGCCTGAAAGCTTACTAGAAGTATGGAAATTCCTACTGGGGAATCTCTGGAAACATTATTCATATACATGAACCTTGAACATGTTTTGCTCTTTATAATTACTGATTCAAAGAGTCTTATGCTTTACTTTAGGGTCTACTAGCATTCCTTGATGCAGGGCCAAAGGATCATCACATGACCTTATCTCACAAGCGTCCTAGAGGAGCTTCTAGCCCACCTAAGGCTAAAGGTTTGCACTAGTTTATGCTTCTGTAGCAGTTTGTTTTGGCCTTTAGGAGGATGACTTCTTATTTCATGTGTCTTTCTTGTTATTGGAAAGCCATAGGCACCCTATAGACATATGATTTTCCTATTTTTCTTAAATAACATAATAATTTAAGAAAATAAAGGGTAGCTTGGTGTACAAACATCTCGCGTTACGCAGGGGTCGGAGAAGAACCACACCAAAGGGTGTAATGATTTAAGAAAATATTTATAAGAAAAAGAAAGTTCCATTAAAATAATTAGAAGTTAGTTAGAGTAAGAGAAGTTGAAAATGTGAGTGATTTTCTTTATATTGGTCAATTGGAAATGTAGCCTTGTATAGGAAATAAAGATGTTTACTTATTTACTTTCTTTCTAGCCATCAACACTTCAATTAAGATGGATCTTGGCTTCGCCCAATTTCTAATCATGCAATCTCCTTCATTATGTTTTGAGGATTGAAAATCTTGTTTTCACTGCCTGGGTAATATGCACATCATAACTTTTGAGGAAGTTATCTTTGCCATATTTTTTGTATTATCATGATAACTTCTCTGATGCTACAGCTATTGTAGATTCAGACGAGAATAAAGATGAGGAAGAGGAAATCCAAAGAGCTCTGGCAGCATCGATGGAGGGCATGATTGGATCTAATGTTGCGGCTGGAAGTGACAACAAGGAGGCAGATTCCGCTGTCAGCCAGCAAGAGGCAGCCTTGCCCAAGAGGCCCTCATACCCGGTACTCCCCGAAGAGCCTAAGGCTGAAAGAAGTCTCCTGTGCAGGGTTGGTGTTCGGCTTCCAGATGGACGCCGGGTTCAGCGTAACTTTTTACGCACAGATCCTATTCAGGTAAAAGCATTGCTGTCACTTATCACATGTCTTGTGGATAGTGTTACGTCTTGCATCTTACGTCTAGTATAGTCTTCTGCTGATTTCTTGTGATTTCTGTATACCATAAGTGTTTTTCTTCTCTCGTGAGGAGGTATTACTAGATTGTTGAGGAAAAGGCTTTGTAGTCATTTGATAATTGATATATTGTGTTATTTTATACAAGAAATCCTTCTGTGATCATGAAAATACCATGTGGATATGGATGCAACCAATAAGAGAAATTACAAATGTATTTGGTTTGCATTTTCATTTTCATTGTTTTTTGTTTTATGAATTTTGAGAAGAAAAATGAGAAAACAAGATATGAAAATAGAAAGCAGTATTTACTGAAAACGGAAAATACTGAAAATGGAAAATACTGAAAATGAAAACGTAAACCAAATGCACCATAATTTTTTAATATACAGGCCCTCCAACTAACTTGCACTCTCTGATTGTTGTTTTGTTTCGTCTTGAAGCTGCTGTGGTCATTCATTTCAGCTCAAGTAGGAGAAGATGAGACAAAGCCATTCAGATTAGCACAAGCAATTCCTGGAGCCAACAAAGTTCTTGACTATGAAAGCAATTCAACCTTTGAAGAATCAGGGCTTGCAAATTCCATGATCTTTGTCACTTGGGACTGAGTTTAGCTTTTAAGACTCGGAGAATTTTTAATGTTGGTTTCTTCTGATATGATGAGGATTGAGGCTGGTTTATCATCAAAGGAAAAGGGGGAGTTTTTGTTTAAACTTCTTGTGTATATTTTATGAATCCGAATGATGAATAGACTTTCAATTAATGGAATTTTTTTTTTCTTTTGGGTACAAAAGAAATATTCCTGTGCAAGTTTCAAGTTTCGGATTCTGTTTATAAATGAGAAATCTCACTATAAAGTTGAATACTATTGTCAAATAATTGAGAATCAAATGGTGTGTTAAGCAAATGTTATATAATGTTGAATTGCATAAATGTTTTAAAAATCATTTGTTGGAAGAGTTTATATGTAATAGATTTTTTTTTTTGAAAATTTTATGACAATTTAAATATTCTCAAATTCATTAAAAACAAAATACAAAAATAAATATATAAATATGTCATCATTTATATAAATATAAATAATTTGACAATATAATAACTTATATATTGAATATTACTTAAATGTGCAATATTATCTTCTCTTAAAAAAGTTAATTTTTGTATTATTTTTTTTAAAAAAAATACACTTTAAATACTAATAACTTGACTCATTTTTAATATTATCACAAATAAATATAGGCAATTATTCAAATGAAGATAACAAAAATATTTTTTCATGAAAATACTTTGTTTAAAAGTGTGACTTTTATAAATATCAAAATTTAACTATACAATCCATCATTCAAGGATCAAAAAGAAATATAGACAATATATACGATTTGATACTTAATATAGTGTATCAGCGTTAACTTACAAATATAGTGAAAAAAAGTTCAAATTTAGTATAAACAAAATATAAAAATAAATATACAAATATGTCATTTTTTACATGAATATAAATAATTTGACAAAATAATAATTTATACATTGAGAATTACTTAAATGTGCAAAAGTATGTTCTCTTCAAAATATTAATTTTTGTATCATTTTTATTTGAAACCCACTTTAAACAATAGAAACTTCTCCCATCTTTAATATTGTCACAAATAAAATATATTACTCACTATATCACTTATTTTTATCATTAAAACTTACAGTACTTTACTAATACACTCTTAATATTAAAACTCACATTTGTGTGAAAGAATACACACTACAAAAAGAAAGAAAGTTCATACACGGTTTGGTTGGGTGGGGACAGCTACCCGCACTGTGCATAACACACATGAGTCTCCATCAAGTTATTCTGGCAGGTCACAAAAAGCAATAGAAACAGGAGAAGCAGTCCGAACTGGCCTTCATCACGTGTTATAACCCACTAATGTTAATATTTATGATACATATATGTAAAAAAATATTCTAATAATATATACGACTTGATACTTAATATAGTGTATCAACATTAACATTCAAAAATAGTAAAACAATTCTCAAATTCATTAAAAAAAAAACAAAAATAAATATACAAATATGTTATTATTTACATGAATATAAATAATTTGATAAGATAACTTATATATTGAAAATTACTTAAATATGACATAGTATATTCTCTTCAAAAAGTTAATTTTCGTACCATTTTTTTACTAGAAGCACACTTTAAATACTAATAACTTTTATCACTTTTAATATTATCATAAATAAAATATATATTAACCTCATTATATCACTCTTACTCTAACAATTAAAACTCTCAACATACTACTGCATTCTCACAATACTGCACTAATACACTCTTAATATTTGCGAAGGAAGAATATACACTGCAAAAAAAAAGATAGAATTCATACATAGTTTGGCTGGATGGAAAATATCTACACATACTGTGCATGATAATATTTGGCTTTACCAAATTTTTCTGGCACGTCATAAAAAGCAATGAAAGTAGGAGAAGTAGAATCCGAACTGGTCCCACACCACGTGTTATAGTCCACTAATATTAATATTTATGATACATATATTTGAAAAATTAATCTAATAATATATATGATTTAATACTTAATATAGTATATCAGCATTAACATACAAATATTGTAAAAAAAGTCTCAAATTTATTAAAAATAAAATACAAAAATAAATATACAAATATATCATTACTTAAATGAATATAAATAATTTGACAAGATAATAACTTACATCTTGATGATCACTTAAATGTGCAATAATATGTTATTTAAAAAAATTAAATTTCATTCTTTTTTTACTAAAAGCACATCTTAAACACTAATAACTTCACTCACCTTTAATATTATCAGAAATAAAATATATATTACCCTCACTATATCACTCTTATTCTTACAATTAAAACTCTCATCATAATATTACACTCTCACAATACTGTGCTAATATACTCTTAGTATTAAAACTCACATTTATGCAAAGGAAGAATGCACACTGCGAAAAAAAAGGTGGGATTTATACACAGTTTGGCTTGGTGGAGGACTGCTACACGCACTGTGCATGACGAAGGCGTGACTCCATCAAGATCCTTTCTAGTAGATCACGAAAAGCAATAAAAGCAGAAGCAGAGCCTGAACTGACCTCACACCACGTGTTATTTCCCACTAATGTTAATATTTATAATACATATATTTAAAAAATTATTCTAATATATATATATATATATAATTTGATACTTAAAAAGTATATCAACATTAACATGCAAAAATAATAAAAAAAGTCTCAAATTTATTAAAAACAAAATACAAAATAAATATACAAATATGTCATTATTTACATGAATATAAGTAATTTGACAAGATAATAACTTATATATTGAGGATTACTTAAATGCGCAATAATATGTTCTCTTGAAAAAATTAAATTTCATGTCTTTTTCACTAAAAGCACATTTTAAACACTAATAACTTTACTCACCTTTAACATTATCACAAATAAAATATATATTGCCCTCATTATATCACTCTTATTCTCACAATTAAAACTCTCACCACAAAATTACACTCTCACATTACTGTATTGCTACACTTTTAATATTAAAACCCACATTTATACGAAAGAATAATGCATACTACGAAAAAAAGGAATGTGAGATTATACACGGTTTGAATTGGTAGGGACAGCTATACGCACTGTACAAGACGCGCGTGTCTCCATCAAGATCTTTTGGCAAGTCATGAAAAGCAATGAAAGCAAGAGAAGCAGATTCTGAATTGGCCCCACACCGAATGTTATAGCCCACTAATATTAATATTTATGATACATATATTTAGAAAACTATTCTAATAATATATATGATTTGATACTTAAAAAAGTGTATCAGCATTAACATGCAAAAATAGTAAAAAAAAAATCTCAAATTTACTAAAAACCAAAAATGAAAATAAATATATAAATATGTCACTACTTACATGAATATAAATAATTTGACAAGATAATAACTTACATATTGAGGATTACTTAAATGTACAATAATATGTTCTCTTGAAAAAATTAAATTTCGTATCTTTTTTACAAAAAGAATATTTTAAATACTAATAACTTTGTCCACCTTTAATATTACTACAAATAAAATATGTATTATTCTCATGATATCACTCTTATTCTCACAATTAAAATTCTCGTCATAATACTACACTCTTACTATACTACTACATTCTTAATATTAAAGCTCACCTTTATGCAAAGAAAAAATGCATACTGCAAAAAAAAGAAAAAGAAGGAAATTGAAATTTATACACAGCTACATGCATTGTGCATGATGCATGCGTGTCTCCATCAAGGTCTTTTGGCAGGTCACGGGAAGTAATAAAAGCAGGAAAAGCAGAGTCGAAACTGACTCCACACCATGTATTATAGTCAACTAATGCTAATATTTATCATATATATTTGGAAAATTATTTTAATAATATATACAATTTGATACTTAATATAGTATATTAGCATTAACTTGTAAAACGGTAAGAAAATTTTCAAATTTAGTAAGAACAAAATATGAAAATAAATATACAAATATGTCATTACTTATATGAATATAAATAATTTGACAAGATAATGACTTATATATTGAGGATTAATTAAATGTGCAAGAGTACGTACTTTTCAAAAAGTTAATTTTCATACCTTCTTTATTAGAAGCACACTTTAAACATTATTAAGTTCACTCACTTTTAATATTATCACAAATAAATTATATATTATCCTTACTATATCACTCTTATTCTCACAATTTAAACTTCTACAGTACTACACTTTCATAGTATTGCACTAATATACTCTTAAGTCTTAATATTACAGCTCACTTTAATGCGTAGAATGTACACTGTGAAAAGGAAGGAATGTAGAATTTATACATTATTTGGCCAGGTGAGTGACAGCTATACGCACTATGTATGACGTACGCATGTCTCCATTTAGGTCTTCTTGCAAGTCACGGAAATCAACGAAAACAGGAGAGGCATAGCTTGATCTGGTCCCATATCACGTGTTATAGCTTGCTAATGTTAATATTTATGATACATATATTTGGAAAATTATTCTAATAATATATATGATTTGACAGTCAATATAGTATATGGACATTAACATTTAAAAATACTTAAAAAAATTCTCAAATTTATTAAAAACAAATACGAAAATAAATATACAAATATGTCATTACTTATATGAATATAAATAATTTGACAAGATAATAGCTTATATATTGAGGATTACTTAAATATGCAACAATATGTTCTCTTGAAAAAAATTAAATTTCGTGCCTTTTTCACTAAAAACAATTATTAAACACTAATAACTTCACTCACCTTTAATATTATCAGAAATAAAATATATATTACCCTCATTATATCACTCTCATTCCAACAATTAAAACCAAAGTTTTGAAAACCGGACTGGTCATCAAACCACTCTAGTCACTGGTTCACTGGTCTAACTGGTTCAATTGGTGGTTCAACCGAGAAAATTGTTTTAGAATAGAATAATAAATAAATTATAAATAAATATTCTAAAATATAATTATAGTCTAATATAAATCTTAAAATATCTTCGAAATTTAAAACACTACATAAAATATCATCAACCAAATACATATGATCTTATCAAAATCCAAACTCAAAAGTTAAATAGTAAAAAAGCATATCTAAATATTAAATCCCAAGATCATGATTTATCAATCATCAAAATCTGCAAGAACTTGTTGCAAATCTGCTTCAGTGGGATGATCTTCACCTTCATTCCCACCCTCTTGAGCAGAAGAATCAAGAGATACAGCATAAAGACCACTACTACCACCGCCACTTTGATATAAGTCAGTATCAATTTCACCTAATAAAATACACGTTATCATTATATTATAAACTAACAACATTCTAATAAATCATTAGAAAATAAATATACTATACTCACGCAATAAGTTATCCACATTACTAGAAAGATCAGGCTCTTTCTCTACACCCTCTTCAGTCACCCAAAAGCCAACTAGAATGATGCTTTCATAATCAATTGGATCATTTTGTGTCTTTTGCTTTTTTTTTCTTTTTCCTTCCTAAAAAGTTAAATGCAATATATGAAGATTTAATAATTTACAAATTTTTTATGATAAAGATTACATATGAAACAATATGATATTTCATGAAACATATATTACCTGGGTTTAAGATGCAAATTATAGGTAACATAAACAATATCATTCAGTCTATCATGCTCCAATCTATTTCTTCTTTTTGTATGAATCTAGTAAAAAAGACTCCAATTTCTCTCACACCCAGAAGAAGCAGATGCTTGGCTAAGCATGCGAACAGCTATCTTTTGTAAACATAGAGCAGAGCCTCCGAATAACCTCCACCATTCATCTACCAATTATAAAACCATAACATATTAGAAGTTATCAATTAAGAACATAGGAGCATAAAACAAGTTACTATTAATTAAACAAATATTCAGCCATATTCTTACCAGGCTTAAGTTTAGATGCAGCTCGAATAGCTTCTGGTATATCAAAACGTTCCCTCCGATCTCTATATAAATGTATTTTTTTTTATTGTCTGAACTGAATCCAAATTGTTACACTTGCAATACAAGGTAACAAGATCAAGCAAACCTTGCATAACATCAGGTGATTCTTTATAATTTTCATTAAAAAAGAATGAAGGATTCAGGAAGTAAGCTGCCGCATGAAGATCTTTCTTCAAATGCTTGTCCCATCTTGAGTTAATAATATCTGTGTACGGCTGATATGCAGTCTTGGATTGCTTAAACATCTCTTTAATTGCATCTTCTGCCCTTAGCATTCCCTCATAAACATATCCCAAAGATGGTTTGTCATCAGCATCAACAAGTCTCAGCAATTTAATCAAAGGGCACACAAGTTTACATACAGTAAAGCAATCCTCCAAAAATTTGCAATCCAAAATAATATCACTCACAGCTCTACTAGTAGCACTCCTTCCTAATTTGTGATCAGTGAAAATTGAATCTACAACCAATGCTTGCAAATCCTTTTTACGGTCAAAGATGCTTTTCAATGTGATAAATACAGTTGCAAAACGGGTTGCACCAGGACGTACAATTTCTCTCCAATGAGGTCTTTCTCTTAGCCAAGATAAGAAAATCATATGATTGTACACAAATACTGTTATCCATAAGCATTGTTATTCACAGAAGCATTGTTATCCACAAATACCGTATGAGGTCTTATTATTCACAGAAGCATTGTTATCAGCCATTGCTTCTTGATTAATACTATTATCCATAACTGAAATTAATAAAACAGATATGAAATTAAAAACAGCCACAACACAATGAAAAATAACAAGTTAGGAGCCATCAGCAATTAAAAACAGGAGCCACAACACAGTGATTAACCATGTTTTTAACCTAAAGCAGGAGCCACAACACAATTAAAAATAGATATGAAATTAACAAAACCATATCTAAATTATGCCTACAACATTCAATAATATTGCAAAACAGAGTAAGTTTCCAGCATTAACAAAACAACAAAACACTAAAATAGAGTAACAGTTACATAACAGAGTAAGTTTCCAGCGTATTAGGTGTTCTGGACTAAAATTGAGTAACAGTTACAAAATACAAAACATTAAAACAGCAATATTAGGTGTTCTGGACTTTGGTTGATACAAATGACATAATAGAGTAAGTTTCCACTTTCCAGCATTAGCAACCAATCCATACATACAAATTTCCACAACAATTAGAACCATACATACAAAGAAGACCGAAGAACAAAGAACGAAGACCGAAGACCGAAGAAGAAGAATTGAAGAACCAAACTTCAAGCCAAGACCCAAGAAGAATTGAAGAAATATGGAACAGAAATTGAAGAAGAAGTTCAAAGAAGATGAAGACGAGGAGCACTCACTTGGATTCGAGAATTCAGACACAAGAAAGAGGAAGAAGCGGCGGTGCTGAGGACCTGGGGACGGTGGCGGCACTGATGACCTCAGAGCAGCGATGACCGATGGAGGGCTAGGGTTCAAGGTTCTTTTGCTTCAGAAGACTAGGGTTCAGCGACGATGAAGTAAGATGAATGAATGGGGAAAGGGGGTTTGGTTCACGAGTGGATCGGGTTTTCTTTTTTTTTTTATCAAATTAAAAAACAGTGTTGTTTTAGGGTAACCGGCCGGTTACCGGTCCGGTCCAACCGGTCGGTTCTTGGCCGGTCTGATAATTTTCTACCAATTTTTTTCTGAGCGGTTATAGGAGGAGGACCAAACCACTTGCATCGCCGGTTCCTGGTTGAACCGATTCGACCGACCGATCCGGTCCAATTTTCAGAACCATGATTAAAACTCTCACCACAATACTACATTCTCATGGTATTTCATTGCTACACTTTTAAAATTAAAACTCACATTTATACGAAAGAACAATGCACACTACAAAGAAAAAGTTAGGAAAGATTTATACACGGCTTGGCTTAGTAGGGACAGCTACAGACACACCCGTGTCTCCATCAAGGTCTTTTGGCAGATCATGAAAAGCAAGAGAAGCAGATCATGAACTAGTCCACACCACGTGTTATAACCCACTAATGTTAATATTTATGATACATAAATTTAGAAAATTATTATAATAATATATATTATTTGATACTTAAAAAAGTGTATCAGCATTAACATGCAAAAATAGTAAAAAAAATCTCAAATTTAATAAAAATAAAACACAAAAATAAATATACAAATATGTTATTACTTACATGAATATAAATAATTTGATAAGATAATAACTTACATATTGAGGATTACTTAAATGTACAATAATATGTTCTCTTGAAAAAAAATTAAATTTCGTGTCTTTTTTACTAAAAGCACATTTTAAACACTAATAATAACTTTGCCCACCTTTAATATTATTACAAATAAAATATGTATTATCCTTATTATATCACTCTTATTCTTGCAATTAAAACTTTCATCAAAATACTACACTCTCACTATACTACTACACCTTTAATATTTAAGCTCACTTTTATGCAAAGAAAAATGCACGCTGTGAAAAAGAAGAAAAAAGAAATTTATAGACAGCTACACGCACTGTGCATGACACACACGTGTCTTCATTAAGGTCTTCTAGCAGGTCACGGGAAACAAGAAAAGCAGGAAAAGAAGAGTCCGAACTGACCGCACACCACGTGTTATAGCCCACGAATGTTAATACTTATGATACATACATTTTGAAAATAAATATACAAATCACTCATTACATACATGAATATAAATAATTGACAAAATAATAACTTAATATTGAGGATTACTTAAATGTGCAACAATGTCTTCTCATGAAAAAGCTAAATTTCGTACTATTTTTTACTAAAAGCACATTTTAAACACTAATAACTTCACCCACCTTTAATATTATCACAAATAAAATATATATTACCCTCACTATATCAATCTTATTCTAGAAATTAAAATTCTCAACACACTACTACACTCTCAAAGTACTGTACTACTACATTCTTAATATTAAAGCTCATATTTATGCGAAGAAAGAATGTACACTGCGTAAAAGAAGGAAGGTGAAATTTATACACGGTTTAATTGGGTCGTAGACAGCTACACGACTGTGCATGACACACGCGTATTCCCATCAAGCTCTTTTCGTAGGTTCCGAGAAGCATTAAAAGCAGAAGAAGTAGAGCTCGAGTTCGCCCCTACAACACATGTTATAGTTCACTAATGTTAATATTCAGGGTACATATATTTGAAAATTATTCTAATAACATATGCGATCTGATATTTAATATAGTGTATCAACATTAACATGCAAAAATAGTAAAAAAATTTCTCAAATTCATTTTAAACAAAATACAAAAATAAATATACAAATATGTATGTTATTACTTACATGAACATAAATAATTTGACAATATAATAACTTACATATTGAGCATTACTAAAATGTGCCACAATATGTTCTCTTCAAAAAGTTAATTTTCGTATCATTTTTTAGGGTTAAGTATGATTTTGGTCCCTAACATCGAGGTCGAAAATTTATTTCGTCCTCGACCTTTTTTTCGCTACAAAATGGTCCCGGTGGTTTCAATTTGTTTTAAAATCGTCCTTTTCGTGAAATTTTTAATTTTATTCCAAATATACCCCTAATTAAAAAAACTTCTTCTCACTTCTCTCTCATTGTTTCTCTCTTGTTCTAGCTGCTTCTTCTGTAGAAAAAATGGCAGTAACTTCTAAAAAATCAAGAGTACCAGTGCTCCAATCTTTCTCACCATCTCCTAGATTCTACAACAATTCCCACTCTCCATCACCTTCTTATTCTTCCTCTGGCTTCACTTCCTCCAGTTCCATTTTCACCTCTCAGTCCACTACCTTTTTTCACACGTGCCAACTTATGCGGTCCCTCCTTGGTGTCAGCCTCGTCCGTTCGGTTCTTCCTTGACCAGTCGATTTCTTCGAACCGTCCATCTCAGTGGAGTCTCAAACCGGTGCACCAACGACCGTGAAGAGGCAGGGCCAGCAGAAGCGGACCTGCATGTGTTCTTCCACTACGCACGCTGGCTCCTTCTGGTGCAGCCTCCACAAAGGATTCTCCACCTCATCGCATGCCGCGGCGGCACTGTACTCGCCGAACCGTCTCCACCTGCGTACATCCGCCATGACAAACTTGCTCGTTAGGATTCGAGGCACGGAAGGAGATCTCGTCCGGTCGCTGGATCTCGCTGCTGCTCCTCTGGGCTCGACCGAGGTGCTCGATGGCAGTGGGTTCTGGTTCAAGGCAAGAACAAGGGATGGCTGTGATGGTGGTTTCGGGTGGCTCGCCAGCTTTTGCTACTGCTTCTATTATGTCGTTGATTTCTGATTATTGTTGCTTTTGGTTGCTTCTACATTGTTGTTATTGTTCTGATCCTGCTTCTGCTTGATTACGTTGTTGATTCATTGTTGTTGTTGTTTTTTTGCTCATGCTTCTGTTTATGCTCATGTTCCTGCTTGATTACATTGTTGATCTATTATTGTTGTTGCTTCTAGTTCAGCTTCTGCTTGTGCTTCTGTTTGTGCTTGATTTTGGAGAAGAATGGGAAGGGGCATTTTGGTCCGAAGGACGGTTTTAAAAGTTAAACCTTCGGGACCATTTTGTAGTGAAAAAAAGGCTGGGGACGAAATAAATTTTCATTCACCTTTAGTATTATCACAAATAAAATATATATTACTCTCACTATATCATTCTTATTCTCACAATAAAGACTCTTCCAATACTACTACACTCTCACAGTACTGAACTAATACACTCTTAATATTAAAACTCACTTTTATGCGAAAGAAGTTGAGATTTATACACGGTTTGGTTGGGTGGGAGACAGCTACACGGACTGTATATGATGCACGTGTGTCTACATCAAGCTCTTGTTGGTTCCAAAAAGCAATAAAAGGAGGAGAAGTAGAGCTCGAGCTGCCCTCAACATGTGTTATAGTCCACTAATATTAATATTTAGGATACACATATTTAAAAAATTATTCTTAATATATACGATTTGATACTAAATATAATGTATCAAAATTTACATGTAAAAATAGAATAAAAATTTCTCAAAATTATTTAAAATAAAATACTAAAATAAATATACAAATATGTATGTCATTATACATGAATATATATAATTTGATAAGATAATAACTTACATATATATTGAGCATTACTTAAATGTTCGACAATATGTTTTTTTTTTAAATTAAATTTTGTACCATTTTTTTACTAGAAGCACACTTCAAACACTAATAACTTTACGTACCTTTAATATTAACAAATGAAATATATATTACCCTGATTATATCATTCTTATTCTCACAATTAAAACTCTCACCACACTACTACACTCTCACAATATATATAGTTTATGCGAAGGAGAATGCACACTGCAAAAGAGAAGAAAGGTAAAATTTATATATAGTTTGGTTGGGACTTAGGTGGGAGACAACTACACGCAGCGTCAATGATGCACGCGTGTCTCCATCAAGCTCTTCTCGTAGGTTCCGAGAAGCAATGAAAGCAGGCAAAGTAGAGCCCGAGCTGGCCCCACAACACGTGTTATAGTCTACTAATGTTAATATTTAGGATACATATATTTGAAAAATTATTCCAATAATATATACGATTTGACAGTCAATATAGTATATCAATATTAACATTCAAAAATACTTTAAAAAATTCTCAAGTTTATTAAAAACAAAATACGAAAATAAATATATAAATATGTCATTACTTACATAAATATAAATAATTTGACAAGATAATAACTTACGTATAGAAGATTACTTAAATGTGCAATAATATGTTCTGTTCAAAAAATTAAATTTCATAGCTTTTTTCACTAAAAGCATATTTTAAACACTAATAACTTCACTCACCTTCAACATTATCACAAATAAAATATATGTTACCCTCATTATATCACTCTTATTCTCACAATTAAAACTCTCACCACAATATTACACTCCGAGAGTATTTGATTGCTACACTTTTAATATTAAAACTCACATTTAGAAGAAAGAACAATGCACACTACGAAAAACAAGAAAGGTGGGATTTATACAGGTTTGGCTTAGTAGCAACAGTTATACGCACTGTGCATGACGCACGCATGTCTCCGTCAAGGTCTTTTGGCATGTCATGGAAAGCAATGAAAGCAAGAGAAGCAGATCCTGAACTGGCCCTACACAACATGTTATAGCCCACTAATGTTATTATTTATGATACATATATTTAGAAAATTATTCTAATAATATATATGATTTGATACTTAGAAAATGTATCAGCATTAACATGCAAAAATAGTAAAAAAAAATCTAAAACTTATTAAAAACAAAATACGAAAATAAATATACAAACATGTCATTACTTACATGAATATAAATAATTTGACAAGATAATAATTTTTATATTGATGATTACTTAAATGTGCAACAATATGTTCTCTTAAAAAAATTGAATTTCGTGTCCTTTTTACTAAAAGCACATTTTTTTGTGACTAGAAAAGACTGTATTTTAAACACAAATAACTTTGCTCACATTTAATATTATTACAAATAAAATATGTATTATCATCATTATATCACTCTTATTCTTGCAATTAAAACTCTCATCACAATACTACACTATCACTGTACTACTACACTCTAAATATTAAAACTCACCTTTATGCAAAGGAAAAATGCATACTACGAAAAAAAAGTAAATTCAAATTTATACATAGCTACACGCACAGTGCATGACGCACACATGTCTCCATCAAAGTCTTCTGGCAGGTCACGGAAAGTAATGAAAGCAAGAAAAGCAGAGCCCAAACTAATCCCACACCGTGTTATAGTCCACTAATATTAATATTTATGATACCTATATTTGAAAAATTATTCTAATAATGTATATAATTTGATATTTAATATAGGGTATCAGCATTAACCTTCAAAATTTGTAAAAAAAATTTCAAAATTCATAAAAACAAAATATGAAAATAAATATACAAATAAGTCATTACTTACATGAATATAAATAATTTGATCAGATAATAACTTACATATTGAGGATTACTTAAATGTGCAAGTATACGTGCTTTTCAAAATGTTAATTTTTATACCTTTTTTTTTACTAGAAACACACTTTAAACATTACTAACTTCACTCACTTTTAATATTATCACAAATAAATTATATATTACCCTCACTATATCACTCTTATTCTCACAATTTAAACTCTCTCCACAGTACTACACTCTCATAGTACTGTACTAATATACTCTTAAGTCTTAATATTACAGCTCACTTTAATACGAAGGAAGAATGTACACTGCAAAAAAGAAGGAAGATAGAATTTATACATTATTTTGCCATGTGGGTGACAGCTACATGCACTATGCATGACGCACGCGTGTCTCCATCAAGGTCTTCTTGCAGGTCACGAAAATCAATGAAAGCAAGAGAAGCATAGTCTGAGCTGGTCCCACACCACGTGTTATAGCTCACTAAAGTTAATATTTATGATACATATATTTGAAAAATTATTCTAATATTATATACGATTTGACAGTCAATGTAGTGTATCAGCATTTACACTAAAAAATACTTTAAAAAATTTCTCAAATTTATTAAAAACAAAATACGAAAATAAATATACAAATATGTCATTACTTACATGAATATAAATAATTTGATAAGCTAATAACTTATATATTGAGGATTAATTAAATGTGCAACAATATGTTCTCTTGAAAAAAAATTAAATGTCGTGCCTTTTTTACTAAAGGCACATTTTAAACACTAATAACTTTGTCCACCTTCAATATTATCACAAATAAAATATATATTGCCCTCACTATATCACTTTTATTCTCACAATTAACACTCTCACCACAATACTATACTCTCGCAGTACAGTATTGTACTACTACACTCTTAATATTAAAGCTCACATTTATCCAAAAGAACAATATACACTGCAAAAAAGAAGGAAGGTGGGATTTATACACGATTTGGCTGGGTGGAAGATAGCTATATGCACTGTACATGACACATGCGTGTCTCCATCAAGTTAGACTCTTAGGTCACGGAAAACATTGAAAGTTGGAGGAGCAGAGCCCCGTCTGGCCCTACAACACGTGTTATTGCCCAGCTTCTTGCAAGTTACGTGATACCAGCGTCAGGTGCTCATTCTCTGCAAGAAATTGTGTGCACCATATAGACATTTCTCTCATCACTGTCTCACTCATAGTACCTATTATAGCCCAGCTTCTAGCAGTCTATGCACTATACATATGTTTATTTCATCATTGTCTCACTCATAACTCATAACACCTGTTACGCAAATCACTGTCTCACTTATAACTCATAACACCTTTTACGCACCATACATATGTTTATCACATCACCGTCCCGCTCAAGAAATCAACACCTGTTATAGCCTAGTTTCTTACAATCTACGCACTATACACATGTTTATCTCATCACTGTGCTACTCATAATTTCTGTCATAGGAAAAATAGTAACTCTTTTCTAATTTTCTTATTTGATGCATAGTTAGCAGAGCTCCACCTGGCCTCATAACACATGCTATAGGCGCTTCTCACGGTCCATGTGATGCCAGTGTCAGGTGCTCATTCTTTGCAAAAAGTTGTGCGTACCATACACACATTTATCCCATCACTGTCTTACTTAACACCTGTTCTACCCTAGCTTCTTGCGTTCTACGCACCATATACACGTTTATACTCATATACGCTATCATTGTCCCACTCATAACTCACAACATGTTACCCACACATAACTCACGACATCTGTTACGCACATCACTGTCCTACTCATAACTCACAACAACTGTTATGCACTATACACACGTTTATCTTATCACTATGCTAGTAATAATTTTTGTCATAGGAAAAATAGTAACTCATTTCAAATTTTCTTATTTGATGCTTAGTTATCAGAACCGTATTGGACCAAAACACTAGTGAACCGGACTCTCTACCGGTCCGCTCCAGTCATAACTCACAACATCTGTTACGCACATTACTTTCCTACTCATAACTCACAACACTTGTTACACACCATACATAAGTTTATCTCATTGTTGTCCTATTCATAACTCACAACACTTGTTATAACCCAACTTTTCGTGGTCTATGCACCATACACACGTTTATCTCATCAATGTGCCACTCATAATTTCTGTCATAGAAAAGATAATAACTCTTTTCTAATTTTCTTATTTGATGCATAGTTAGCAGAGGCACACCCGACCCTATACCATGTGTTATAGCCTAGCCTCTCGTGGTCTATGTGATGTCAGGTGCTCATTCTCTGCAAGAAATTGTGCGCACCATACACATGTTTATATCATCACTGTCTCAATCACAACACCTTTTATAGCCCAGCTTCTCGTGGTCTACGCACCATGCACACTTTTATACTCACATACGCACATCGCTATCCCACTCATAACTCACAACACCTCCTATAGCCTAACTTCTCGCAATTTACGAACCATGCACACATTTATCTCACCACTCATACACACATTTATCTTGTAACACCCTAATTAGCCAAAACCTTACCTCGCGTCGTAAGACAAAGGTTAATCAAAGGTTACGATAATTTTAAGCTTATACATATATTATATAGAAGGAATTGATAATATCTAGAAGTCCGATGAAGAATATAGCTTAAAAATAGGATTTGAAAAGCGCAAAACATACTAGCGAAGCTACTAACTTAAAGCACATGAAACAGACATGATATAACAGAATATATTAGTATAATATCATAAGAATCTAGCCACGACTCGCAGAGTTTAAGCCGGCTAGCCATATACATACCATATGTGAAACCAAACAGTAACAACAGCTTATACAAGTTTTGTTCTCTCAATACAAGCCTCTAGGCCAAAACAAAAATACAAAAGTGAGAGACATATATATACTAAATAAACAAAAGGATTTCAAAGGTATCCAGATTCTCCGCTCCAGTCACCAATATAACAACTCACCGGGGTGGGTTGCGACCTGCATCTGAAAAATATAACAAAAATATGGTATGAGAACCGGAGGTTCTCAGTATGGTAACAGTGTCCAGTGATGTAGGATATAAGACCCCGGGACAACAAAGGCAATCCTAGACTCCATATTCATCACAAGATTCAAGCTTAAAGCATTTCTAAAACAAATACGCATAATATGTAAAACCTTAACAAAACTTAAGCCATATCACCACCAAAGGGTAATCTATCTTAGGGGATTTCTACTCTAATCAAACACCGCTATCCCACAGCCTTCACCAACTGATCCGCCATGCGATTCCATCGCTACCGCCTTTCGAACCTCCTCAACCCCAGTAAAAGCACAAGTATATACAATACAAGTAAAACACAAGTAGTAGCATATATAGAAATTAATACAATTAGCAATTAGACATGTTATACAGATAGGGAAAATAATATCAAGTCAGCAAAGCATACAAACAGGTAGAAAATGCATATGATGAATGCCTGCCCTACTGGCTGTGATATCACATTGTCGGTTCAACTGCCAACCCGACACATCTCCATGGATCCATCACTTCATTCAGAGTCCTCGACTCTGTTCAACCACTGTTCATTCACATTTCAGTTCCTTGATTTTCGCATCTCATTCATCAACCATTCATCACACATCATCAACCCTTCCCCAATACAACAGAAACCTAGTACTCTATTTGCTAACTTTGTCCAAATAATGTCTAAAACCCTTAAATCTCTTTCCATGTTTGAGTATCCAAAAATATGCCCAAAAGTCTTAAAAAGTGTCACGGAAGCTTACAACCTCGTTGGGAAGGCAAAATAGTTTAAAACAAAGCAAATTTTGAGAAACAGAGCGTGTGCATCCGCACAGGGGTGTGCGTGCGCACGCCCAGGAAGTTTTTTAAAAGTGTGCGTACGCACAGGTGTCAAAACTCAAAAGTGTCTGTTCACTCGCACAACCTGTGCCAGCGCCCCCAACAGACTGGCCTTCCCAACCTGTGCATGCGTACAGGTCTGTGTGTACGCACAGGTTGCAATTTCCCATTGGTGTGTGCGTGCACAAGCTGTGTCAGCGCTGTAAGCAGAGTGCCTGCCTCTGCGTGTGTAGACACACAGGTCTGTGCATACACACAGGTCACAATTTTTTGCAGAGTGTGCGTAAACACAAGGCTGTGCGTGCGCACATACCAGAAAACTCAGAATTCTGTAACTTTGCAGAATTTTCAAAATTTCAACACCAACTTTTAATGATCATAACTTCCTCCACAAAATTCCAAATTTTACAAACTTTATATCAATTTAAAGAGTTTTCAAAGATCTTTAATTCTAACCAAATTTCAACCAATTTTAAAAATCAAGGCAAAATTTATGATTGGATAAAGTTCACCAAAATTCAACTTTTTTTTCAAAATCACAATTTCCACAATTCCTTTATAAAACATAACCAAAACCAAACCAAACCATTCCAAACTCCACTTTTCATCAAAATCAACCCTCTATGTCATACTACCTCAAAATTACCACATTTTTCCTTCACCTTTCCTCATCCACACATCAACATCAATATATCTCATATATCAAACTTCATTAACAATTTTCCAACTATATTACCAATCGATCAACACCAATATCACATTTATCAACATAATTTACTACTCAACTTCACAAGTCATTCATCCTTATCATATCACTATTAAGCATCAATATCAATTCAAAAATCATCATTTCATCAAACATCATCATACAATAACATCCAACAACTCATCAACCATTCAAATCCAATCTTATCCTATGGGTCACTAGCCTAAGTGTCCACGAATATTATATACTACATAGAGGAAACTGAAACCATACCTTGGCCGATTCCCTTTATGAACCAAATGAGCTTTCAACCAAAATCCAACCACCAATGTAGCTCCAAGAAGTACCAACAAGCTCCAAACTCACAATAATCAAGCTATATACATATGAATCACCAAAAATCAACATAGGACTCATCATAAATCAAAAGATCACAAGAGATCAAAGCCTCTTACCTTTTACAATAGATTTGGATGTCAAAACCCAAAGCTAAGCAAGGATTAGAGTGAATTTAAACACCAAGAATCACAAAAATAATTTAACCCATAGCCCTAATAAACCCGAAATTTTCAAGGGAGGAATTGGGAAGATTTCGAATTTTTTTACCAGTTTCTTAGATGAATTTTGAGAGCTCTTTGCAAGAAACGTGTAGCCGCTGACGGCACAAAAATCGGAGCACCGTAGCTCAAGATATGAGCTTGGGAAGGAGATGATGAATAGTGCTCTAGGGTTTCTCTTCTTCTTCTCTTCCCAGCTGTGTGAGTGTGTTTATGTGAGTGTTATGAGTGTTTGGGTTCATTAATGAACCCTTATATATGTTGGACTTGGACCCAACTTGGGCCCGGTTCAACCCGTTAGCGTTTTTAGCCTATTTGGCCTAACTTCGGGCCAAACCTTTAAAATTAACGCCCGGTTTTTCATTTTTAATATTTTTCTAAGGTTTTTGACTGTTTCAACTTTTTCCTGCACAGTACCGTGCAGACTTGAACCGGTTCAATTGCCGGTTCATAGCTTTTTGCAGAAAACATATTTTCTGACTCGGAAAGAGCCACTGAGTCCAAAAATGATGTTTAAAACCTCAAATTCTCACTACAACTTTTTAGAATCAAATTTGGGCAATTTAACAACTTATTTAACCGGTTTGATTAATTGCGGTTCTTACATATCTCATCACTTTGACATTCATAATTTCTGTCATGGAGAAAATAATAACTCTTTTCTAATTTTTTTATTTGATGCTTAGTTATCAGAACCGTACTAGACCAAAAAACCAATGAACCGGACTCTCAACCAGTCCCGTCCAGTCATAACTCGCAACACCTGTTACACACATCACTCTCCCACTCATAACACACAACACCTGTTATGCCCTATACATACGTTTATCTCATCACTGTTCCACTCATAACTCTCAACACCTATTATCGCGTAGCTTTTCGTGGTCTACGCACTATACACACATTTATTTCATCATCATACACATGTTTATCTTATCACTGTGCCACTCATAATTTCTGTTATAGAAAAAATAATAATTATTTTCTAAATTTCTTATTTAATGCATAATTAGCGGATCCCCACCTGACCCTATAACACTTGTTATATCCTAACTTCTCGTGGTTTACATGATGTCAGGTGCTCCTTCTTTGCAAGAAATTGTGCGCACTTATACATGTTTATCTTATCACTGTCTCGCTCACAACACATGTTATAGCCCAGCTTCTCGCGATCTACGCACCAAAGACGTGTTTACACTCGCATAGGCACATCACTGTCCCACTTATAACACACATCACTGTCCCACTCATAACTCACATCAGCTGTTACGCACTCATAACTCACAACACCTGGTATGCACATCACTGTCCCACTCATAACTCACAATACCTATTACGCACCATACACATTTATGTCATCAACATTCCACTCATAACTCACAACACCTGTTATAACCCAACTTCTCGTGATTTACACACCGTACACACGTTTATCTCGTCACTATGCCACTCATAATTTCTGTCATAGGAAAAATAATAACTCTTTTCTAATTTTCTTATTTGATGCTTTGTTATCAGAATTGTAATGGAACAAAAAATCAGTGAACAGGACTTTCAACCGGTCCGGTCCAGTCATAACTCACAACACCTGTTACACACAAAACACACATTTATCTATTCATTGTCTCACTCATAACTCTCAACACCTGTTATAACCCATCTTTTCATGGTCTATGCACCATACATAAATTTATCTCATCACTCATACACATGTTTATCTTATCATTGTGCCACTCGTAATTTATGTCATAGGAAAAATAATAACTCTTTTTTTAATTTTCTTATTTGATGCATAGTTAGCGGAGGCCTACCCGACCTTATACCACGTGTTATAGCCCAACTTCTCTTGGTCTACGTGATGTCAGTTGGTCTTTCTTTGCAAGAAATTTTGCTTACCATACACATATTTATCTCATCATTGTCTCACTCAACACCTGTTATAGCCCAGCTTCTCGCGGTCTACCCACTATACACACATTTATACTCACATATGCATAACACCATCCCACTCATAACACACATTACCGTCCCACTCATAACTCACAACACCTGTTGTGCACTCATAACTCAAAACACCAGTTACGCACATCACTGTCCCACTCACAACTCACAATACATGGTACGCACCATATACATGTTTATCTTATAATTGTCCCACTCATAACTCACAATACTTGTTATAGCCTAGCTTCTCGCAGTTTACGCACCATATACATGTTTATCTCGTCACTCATACACATGTTTACCTCATCACTATGCCACTCATAATTTCTGTCATAGAAAAAATAGTAACTCTTTTCTAATTTTTTAATTTGATGCATAGTTATCAAAATCGTACTGGATTAAAAAATCAGTGAACCAAACTCTCAACCGGTCTGGTTTAGTCATAACTCAATATACCTGTTACACACATCACTGTCTCACTCATAACTCACAACACCTGATACACACCATACACACATTTATCTCATCACTGTCTCACTCATAACTTACAACACCTGTTATAGCCCATCTTATCGTGATTTACGCACCATACACACGTTTATCTCGTCACAAATACACACGTTAATCTAATCATTATGCCACTCATAATTTCTGTCATAGAAAAAATAATAAATTTTTTCTAATTTTCTTATTTAATGCATAGTTAGCGGAGTTCCACCTGGCCCTATAACACGTGTTATAGCCTAGCTTCTCATGGTTTACAGATGTCAGATTATCATTCTCTGCAAGAAATTATGCACATCATACACATGTTTATATTATTATTGTCTACTCACAACACCTGATATAGCCCAGCTTCTCGCGGTCTACAAACCATACACACGTTTATACTCACAACACTTGTTACGCACGTCATTATCCCACTCATAACTCACAACACTTGTTAGGTACCATACACACATATATCTCATCATTGTCTCACTTATAACTCACAACACCTGCATCATACACACATTTATACTCACAATACCTGTTACACACATCATTATCTCACTCATAACTCACAGCACCTATTACACACTCATAAATCACAACTCACAACACCTATTACGCCACTCATAATTTTTGTCATAGAAAAAATAGTAACTCTTTTCTATTATTTTTATTTGATGCATAGTTATCAGAATCATACTGGACCGAGCAATTCGACCAAAAAACTAGTGTATCGGATTCTCAACTGGTCAGATCTAGTTCTAAGTCTGTTTAAGACTGAAAACCGACAAGAACTGGTCAAACTTGACAAAAATCGATCAAAATCGGTTAAAATTTTAAAATTTATAAAGATAAGGTTTGAACCTAAGTCTTCTTTGTTACTAAATACTCTTTTTACCACTAAATTATGCTAATCCTTATTATTTTATATGATAATTATTAATTATATAGTAAAAATATACAAAAAATTTGTTAGATATTATTTTAATTTTATATTCACTTATGTTTAAACTAATTATATATTTATTATGCATTATTATTAATATAAATATGAATGTTATTAAATATGCATAAATAAAAATATCAAATGTTTTTATTAATTACAATATAATTATTCTTTTTATCATTATATGATATTTATTAAGATTATTTTTTCAATAAATACATATAATATATAACAATATAATAAATAGAAACCAATTAGTTAGTTATTAAAATTAAAAATAGTTATTTTAATATAAAAATAAAATTAAAAAGCACACTAATGTTAATATTTAGGCTACATATATTTGAAAAAATATTCTAATAATATATACGATTTGAAACATAATATAGTGTATCAATATTAACATGCAAAAATAATAAAAAATATCAAATTTATTAAAAATAAAATACAAAATAAATATACAAATATGCCATTACTGACATGAATATAAATAATTTGACAAAATAATAACTTAATATTGAGGATTACTTAAGTGTGCAACAATATCTTCTCATGAAAAAGCTAAATTTCGTACTATTTTTTACTAAAAACACACTTTAAACACTAATAACTTCATCCACCTTTAATACTATCACAATAAAATATATATTACCCTCACTCAGGGATGGATCTACTCCTATGGGTGTGGGGGCAAGCGCTCCCACTACAATTTAGAATTTTATTGAGTAGTATATAATAATAATATTTATTTGCCCCTACTAAATTATTAAATTTGACCCTATAATAATTTTTTATTCAACTTTCGACACTTAATAGTCAATTTGAGAACTTCACATTAGATGTCCATTATAACGATCAATTTTTAAATTTAAATAAGATTGGTGTTCTTTCTTAGAAATCGATTCGAAAGAATAGTATGTATCCATTTGTGTTTGTTCTTTTGAAATTAGCTTTAATTTTTTTTCATAATAACTACACTAATTGAATAAACTTTTTCAACTATGAATATCATTAAGAGATAATTGTATGAAAATTGAGTTTTAAACGATCGTTTAACGATATATACAAAAAAATATTTTGATTATATTATCAAGGTTTCAAAATATGAAATATAAAAAATTAAATTTTAAATTATATGTTATTATTTAAATTACTATTTTAGTATTTTAATTCGTAATTAGATATTTTGAAACCTAATGATATTTTACAATAACAAAATATAATTATAACAACAATTATATATGCTACGTATACGTAAAATAATCATTTGTACAGAATAAATCTTAAACTACAAATTTTAAAATACAAAATACACATTAAAAATAAGTTAAATAATATATTTATTTATACACAAATTTATAATAGATAATTTGATAGCTAATTTTTTATGTAAATGTAATATTTTTATTATAAAAATTATTATAATGTTATATATATTTCGCTCCCATTATCAAAATTTTTTGGATCCGTCACTGTCCTCACCATATCAATCTTATTCTAGCAATTAAAATTCTCAACACACTACTACACGCTCAATGTATTATACTACTACATTCTTAATATTAAAGCTCACATTTATATGAAGGAAGAATGCACACTGCGTAAAAGAAGGAAGGTGAAATTCATACACGGATTAGTTGGGTTGAAGATAGCTACATGCATTGTACATGATGCACACGTGTTTCCATCAAGCTCTTCTCGTAGGTTCTGAGATGCAATAAAAGCAGGAGAAGTACAGCTCGAGTTCACCCCTACAACATGTGTTATAGTTCACCAACATTAATATTTAGGATACATATATTTGAAAATTATTCTAATAATATATGTGATCTGATATTTAATATTGTGGATCAACATTAACATGCAAAAATAGTAAAAAAATTTCTCAAATTCATTTAAAACAAAATACGAAAATAAATATACAAATATGTATGTCATTACTTACATGAATATAAATAATTTCACAAAATAATAACTTACATATTGAGGATTACTAAAATGTGCCACAATATGTTCTCTTCAAAAAGTTAATTTTTGTATCATTTTTTTATTAAAAATACACTTTAAATACTAATAAATTCATCCACCTTTAGTATTATCACAAATAAAATATATATTATTCTCACTGTATCATTCTTATTCCCACAATTAAGATTCTCACCACACTACTACACTCTCATAGTACTGTACTAATACACGCTTAATATTAAAGCTCACTTTTATGCGAAGGAAAGTGAGATTTATATACGGTTTGGCTGGGTGCGGGACAACTATAAGGAAAGTGAGATTTATATACGGTTTGGCTGGGTACGCACGTGTGTCTACATCAAGTTCTTGTAGGTTCCAAAAAGTAATAAAAGCAGGAGAAGTAGAGCCCGAGCTGGCCCCCAACATGTGTTATAGTCCACTAATGTTAATATTTAGGATATACATGTTTGGAAAATTATTCTTAATATATATGATTTGATACTTAATATAGTGTATCAAAAATTACATGTAAAAATAGTAAAAAAATCTCAAAATTATTTAAAATAAAATACTAAAATATATATACAAATATGCATGTAATTACTTACATGAATATCAATAATTTGACAAGATAACTTCATATATATTATATATTGAGCATTACTTAAATGTTCGACAATATATTTTCTTTAAAAAATTAAATTTTGTATCATTTTTTATTAGAAGCACACTTCAAACACTAAAAACTTTACACACCTTTAATATTAACAAATGAAATATATATTACCCTGATTATATTATTCTTATTCTCACAATTAAAACTCTCACCACACTACTATACTCTCACAATATTGCACTAATACACTCTTAATATTAAAACTCTAATTTATACGAAGGAAGAATGCACATTGTAGAAAAGAAGAAAGGTAAAATTTATATATAGTTTGGCTGGATGGGAAACAACTACCTGTAGTGTGAATGACGCACGCGTATCTCCATCAAGCTCTTCTCGTAGGTTCCATTATATTATTCTTATTCTTACAATTAAAACTCTCACCACACTACTATACTCTCACAATATTACACTAATACACTCTTAATATTAAAACTCTAATTTATACGAAGGAAGAATGCACATTGTAGAAAAGAAGAAAGGTAAAATTTATATATAGTTTGGTTGGATGGGAGACAACTACATGTAGTGTGAATGACGCACGCGTATCTCCATCAAGCTCTTCTCGTAGGTTCCAAAAAGCAATGAAAACAGGCAAAGTAGAGCCCTAGCTGGCCCCACAACACGTGTTATAGTCCATTAATGTTAATATTTTTTTTACCAAAAACAGAAATACTTGAACCCACCACCTCTTAGATGAGTATGGAGAGACTATGCCATTTAAGCTATAACTCATTGGCTCCACTAATGTTAATATTGAGGATACATAAATTTGGAAAACTATTCTAATAATATATACGATTTGATACTTCATATAGTGTATCAACATTTACATGCAAAAATAGTAAATTTTTTTCTCAAATTTATTTTAAAAAATATGAAAATAAATATACAGATATGTATGTTATTGCTTACATGAATATAAATAATTTGACAAGATAATAACTTACATATTGAAAATTACTTAAATGTGCAACAATATATTCTCATGAAAAAGGTTAAATTTCGTACCTTTTTTACTAAAAATATACTTTAAACACTAATATTTTTACCCACTTTTAATATTATCACAAATAAAATATATTACCCTCACTATATCATTTTTATTCTCACAATTAAAACTCTCACCACATTACTACACTCTCACAATACTACATTAATATATACACTCCTAATATTAAAGCTCACATTTATGCGAAAAAGAATGCATACTGCATAAAAGAAGGAAGGTAGAATTTATACAAGGTTTGGTGGGTGGGAGATAACTACACAGACTGTGCATCATACACGCGTGTCTCTCTCAAACTCTTCTCGCAGGTTACGGAAAGCAATTAAAGCCGGAGAAGCAGAGGCCGAATTGGCCCCACAACACGTGTTATGACCTACTAATGTTAACATTTAGGATACATATATTTAAAAAAATATTCTAATAGTATATACGATTTGATATTTAATGTAGTGTATCTACATTAACATGCAAAAATAGTAAAAAATTCTCAAATTTATTAAAAACAATATTCCAAAATAAATATACAAATATGTCGTTACTTACATGAATATAAATAATTTGACAAGATAATCTTACATATTGAAGATTATTTAAATGTATAACAATAAATTCTCTTTAAAAAGTTGATCTTCGTACCATTGTTTTGCTAAAAGTACACTTTAAACACTAATAACTTCATCCATCTTTAATATTATGACAAATAAAATTTATATTACCCTTATTAAATCACTCTTATTCTCACCATTTAAGCTCTCACTAGGCTATTACACTCTCGCAGTAATGCACTAATACACTCTTAATATTAAAGTTCACATTTATACGAAGGAACAATACATACTGCGTAAAAAAAGGAAGGTAAGATTTATACACAGTTTAACTGGGTGGGGGACATCTACACGCACTGTGCATGAGACACGCGTGTCTCCATCAAGCTCTACTCGTAAGTTACAGAAAGCAATAAAAGCAGAAGAAGCAGAATCCCGGCTAGATCCATAACACCGACTATAGTCTACTAATGTTAATATTTAGAATACATATATTTGGAAAATTATTCAAATAGTATATACAATTTGATACTTAATAAAGTCAATCAACATTTACATGCAAAAATAGTAAAAAAACTTTCTCAAATTTATTTAAAATAAAATACGAAAATAAATATACAAATATATATGTCATTACTTACATGAATATAAATAATTTGCAAGATAATAATTTAGATATTGAGAATTACTTAAATGTGCAATAATATATTTTTTATGTAAAAGGTTAAATTTCGTACCATTTTTTACTAAAAGCACACTTTAAACACTAATAACTTTATCCACCTTTAATATTATCACAAATAAAATATATATTACTTTCGCTATATCAATCTTATTCTCGCAATTAAAACTCTTAACACATTACTACACTCTTAATTTGAAGCTCAGATTTATGCAAAGGAACCATGCAGCACACTGCAAAAAAGAAGAAAGATGGATTTATACATGGTTTGGTTGGGTAGAGGACAGCTACACGAACTATGCATGACACATGCGTGTCTCCATCAAGCCTTTTTCGGAGGTCATGGGAAGTCATGAAAGCTGGAGAAATAGAGTCCCACCTGGTCCTACAACACGTGTTATAGCCCAGCTTCTCGCAGTCTATGGCTTGGTTTGGTAAAGATTTTCGAAGAGGTGCTTGTGCTTTTTAGAAGCTCAAAGCTCTTTATTTTAAGTTTGATAAATAAAAAAGACCATGTGCTTGTGCTTGCAGCTTTTAAAAGATCGGGGTACTTTTGAAAGCACATAAGATAGAGTTTTTCAAAGTTGGCTTGTACTTTTTAAAATTTAAAAGTCTAATATAACCTCATATGTTAACTAATTTTCAAATTTAATGCTTACATTTATGTCTATTATAGTATTTTTAAATTTTAAAAGCTATTTTACTAAAGGTAATTGATGTTACTTGTGTTTATTGAAAGCTATTTTAAATTGGTTTAATTTTGTTGGTCTCTATAGTTTTGCGAAATTTTTAATTAGGTCCCTATACTTTTTTTCTTTTTAATTGAGTCCTTGCACCATTTTTTTTTAATTGAGTCCTTACACTTTTTTTCCTTTTTATTTGAGTCCCTGCACCAATTTTTATTTAATTGGGTCCCTATACAATTAAGCCAATTACTACCAAGCGGGTCCTAATTTAAAAAAAATTTAGTGCAGAGACCCAATTAAAAGGAAAAGAAGTATATGGACCTAATTGAAAATTTTGCAAAATTATAGGGACCAACAGAGTAATTAAACATTTTTAATTTGATTTACCAAATATAAATGTTACCACTTTTAAAAGGTCATCTTTTAAAAATTAGCCTTTATAAACTGCTTTTGAAAAATAAAAGTTTTACTAAACTAAGCCTACGCCCTCCATAAAGCTCTTCTTGCAGGTCATAGAATCTCACAGGTCACGAAAAGTTCGCACCCAACTCACATGCGCAATACTAACAACGTTCCCTTCAAGAAACGCATGTGCACCATACACAATTACACACATTTATCTCACATGCGTTATAGCCCAGCTTCTCACGGTCAGGTCACATGTTTATTTGCTCATTCCCTGCAAGAAACGTGCGCGGACACATGTTTATTTGCTCTTTTCCCATAAAAAACGTTAATCTCACACATATTATAACCTTGTTTCTCGTGGTCAGGTCACACACGTTTATCTCACACGTGTTATAGCCCAGCTCCCTGCAAGAAACATGGGCACCATACACACATTTATCTCATATATGTTATAGTCCAATTTCTTACGGTCAAGTCACATGTTTATTTGCTCATTTTCTATAAGAAACGTTTATCTCATATGTAGGAGCAAAGTTAGAAATTTTTTTAGAAGGAACCAACATAAAAAATGTAAGTTAAAAAAATTAACAATTAAAAAGAATCAAACTAAAAAATTAGAAATTTATATATACAAACTATTAATTTTAAGAGGACCATTGTCCCCTTTTCTTTTAACGTGGCTCCGTCACTACTCACGTGTTATAACCATAGTTCTAAAAACCAAACCAATCCGACTGGTTCAATCCGATTAATCAAAAACCGGTCACTAAGTCGGTCCGAATGAGCTTATAAACCGTCTGGCAGAAAATTGGTTACAGAACTGGTCGAACCGATAATTGATCGGTAAATCGATAGAACCGTTTGGTTTTTTAGAGAGTTTCCGGTTTAAAAATAAACCTTCCAAACGGCGCCGTTTTATCCTTAAAAAAAGTGAAAAACGACAAAACTGAAGTCTGAACCCTAAAGACCTAAATCAATCCCCGTAAGGCCATAACCATCTTCTTCATAAACTCATCTCCCCTCTCTTCTCTGAGAATCACACAGCCACCAATCGCGCCGCCACCGCAGCCCGCCGCCACCGCATCTCGCAGCCACCACAGCGACGGGTTTGACAACCGCAGCTCCACCGCATCGTTGTCATCGCGGAGCTCGCCTTCTCTGTGTTCGCCAGTGTCACGTCCTATGTCGTCACCGTTGCTCGCAGCCGGTAAGTAATACTCTGTTCCATGTTTCGCACTTCGCAGCCATCTCCTCGGCATCTGCTTCCTGCTCTGTTCCATGTTTTTCTTTTCTATTCTGATTTTCTGTTCAAGCGTTCATGCTTTTTTTTGCTGAGGTTATTAATTTATTTTTTGCTGAGATTATTGTTCGCTGAGGTTATTTTTTTCTGTTCTGATTTTTTGTTCAAGTGTTCATGATTTTTTTTGCTGGGTTAGTACTTGTTTGCTGAGGTTATTAATTTATTTGTTATTCTATTCATGATTTTGTTGCTGAGGTTATTGTTTGCTAGTTTAGTAAGTATTTGCTGAGGTTATTAATTTATTTGTTATTCTATTCATGATTTGGTTGCTGAGGTTATTGTTTGCTGGTTTAGTAATTGTTTGTTGAGGTTATTGATTGCTGGTTTAGTTTTATTATGGGGTTGGCTGAGTTAATTTTGTTCATAATTTTCTGGGATTTGCTGATTTTATTAGGGAGTTTGCTGATTTAAGTTTTACTGTGGAGTTTGTGGAGTTTGCTGAGTTTTACTAGTGTAGACGAGGTTTCTATCAACTTTGAGAAGAACAAGAACAGGGTATTGATCAGAGTTTAGGCTTCTGAGATTTTTATTGAGATTCTGTGCAAAAGCTGAGTCATTTGTAACAGGAAGTTAAAGTTGAGAAAGAGAATGGATCAATGTTTGAGATGCCTTTGTATTAGAAAATAGCTATGGTGGTTTTGTTATCAATTGAGATTGAAATATCCATAAAAATCCTTTGCAGCCATGAAGTATTCGCTTGAAACAATGTTGACATGGACTATAACATGTGATTTGTCATAGTCCAATTGATATAGAATTTGTGGTGAATAATTTTGTTAAATTTTGATGGATGATATTTAATGGTATTTTATTAAATTTTTTAAAATAATTTTATTGATAATTAATTATGTTTTTTTAATATTTAAAATTATATATTTAATTTTTAATAATTTTATTTAATATTTAATTAAATTAGTTGAACTCTGATTAAATTTCAATCGAACCACTAAACTAATAAATCAGTCATTCTACTAATTCATTGACCTGATTCGATTTTCACCATCTCGATTATAACCCAATCTCTTGCGGTCAGATCACATGTTTATCTGTTCATTTTCTACGAGAAATATGCGCATCATACAGACGTTTATCTCACAGGTGTTATATCACAGCTTTTTGTTTATCTCACATCCTCGTTTATCTAACACGTGTTATAGTTCTCACACGTGTTATAACTTCTCAAAATTGACAACTTAATAGGTTACAAAAAAATAGATTTTTTATAAGAATTAACTAAAAAAATATTATCATTAAAGAAGATAAATAAAATATTATGAGAATGAATTTTTTTAATATTTTAAAAATATTAAAAATCAAAATTAATCATAATTTACTTTTTGTTGATTTTTATTTATATTTATTAATTATGACAAAAATAAATATATAATATTAAATATAATAAATATATAATTATAAATATTATGTAGATAAAATTATAAATATTAAAGTTAAATAACGTTACTTTAGAGTATTATCTNTTGATATTCTCAAGTACAATTTCTCATTGTAAGATTCTTAAGTGAGGCCAAACCAATACAGATGAATAAAAGAATCCTATGATAAAAGTCACATTATATATGTATATGAATTCTCTCAATATTGACGTTCTCAAGGATAATTTTTAATTTAAGATTTTAAATGGGACCAAAACAACACATGTAAATATGGAGTCGGATAATAAAAGATTACAAATAAAGTATATTTTTATTTTAATATTTTTTATTTTTTAAATATTTTAATATTTAATTTTATTTAATTTTGTTTTTAATATTTTTAATTTATTAAATTTTATTTTTAATTTTTTTATTTGTATCAAAAATATTCTTAAAAATTATAATTTTATATGTACATTTATTATCTTATTTATAGTGTAAATGAGATATATAAAAAATTATCTCATTTACAGTATAAACGAAATATATGTATTTGTAAATATAAAAAAATATTTTTAAAAATAATAAAAAATATTAATAATTTAAATTAGACCAAATTCTTAAAAATAAGACTTTTCAAATAATACAGAAGATAAACGGTGTTATATAATAGAAAAGATGGAATGGTTTTAAAAAAAAACACTGTTAACACGTTTACTTTTTTAACTATTTAAAATAACTGAAAGCACATAAATAGTACTGTTAAACTGTTCACTATTAATACGATTTTTTTTAACTATCTACTCTTAACACTATTACTTCTTTTACTATATTTTTAGTAACCACCCACTATTAATACGGTTATTTTTTTTTTCCTAACTATCCATTTTTAACATTATTACTTTTTCTACTACTTTTTCTAGT
>NW_026264258.1:2532711-2533170 GCF_000817695.3 Arachis duranensis
TTGTTAAAAATCACATTTAACTTTATCAATTATAAATGAAAATTGGAAAGATCTACTCGGATCCAAAATAAGATATTATATCAAGAGAATTTTATTAGGATTTTTTTTAAAGTTTTTTTTATTTGAAAAAGGAAAAATTATAAATAGATTTGATATTGATTAAATAATCTACTAAAATTAAGGTATATTGTTATTTACCCTATGAAAAAACATTTTTCTTTTTCTATGTTATTTATTTATATTTTATTTATTCAAATTTAATAGATCAAATAATTTTATATCTACTATTTGTCTAAAATTACTCGAAGAGCACGACGATAAAAATAATTATATATTAAATATAGTTTTTTTAAAAAATTAAAAATTAAGCTTTGATAAATTTTTTTAAATATAATTAAAAAATAAGATATTTTTATTCTTAAAATTAGATATTTTACACAAATAAATTTATTATTGCAA
>NW_026264258.1:2533368-2547795 GCF_000817695.3 Arachis duranensis
TAAAATTTCACTAATATATATTTTAAATACATATAATAAAATTATTATTAATAAAATATTTTAAATATTTTTTAATAAATACAAAACTAATATTTTAAAAATTAATTTGTTTTATAATCTTAACATATATCTTTAATACATCGTATTTGTTGATAACACCAATACAAGCAAGACTAGTGGCAATTAGTAATTACTGTTTACTAATAAATAAACAATTAAATATGTTGGTGGGTTTTTTTTTTTTGCAAATTCTCTTTCCTCAATAACTCCAATTCTGAGGTGAAGTGGCGACTCCAACTCCATTTGTCTCATCATCATCACTATTTCGTCACTCAGACTCTTTCCTCTTTACAACATCAAAAAAAAAAAAAATCGCCTCATAACTCATTTTCGGGTCTTCCTTCCTTCTTTCATTTCTTTCTTTCTCTTCTTCCCAAGAGAAACAAGAACTTTAATAAAATGCCTCCAATGTAGCTTCTTTCTTTCTCGTTCACTTAAAACATTTCATTTCTTTTCCCGTTTCAAACGATGGATTCTCTTCTCTCACTCCAAACCCCAAGCAACAACCCACACCCTCATTCACCACCGTTACAACCAACACAAACGCCGTTACTAGTTCCAAAACCAGAGCCTCTCGACGATTTCTTCTTTTCTAATAATTCCCAACAATACCCTCACTGGTTCCCTCACCAACAACAACCACAACCTAACAACAACGAGTTTGAGTTACACGCGCCACCATTCGCGTCTGGTTCTCCAGAAGAACATGAAGACTCCGAGCTCTACAACCACTTCTTCCGAGTCTCTCAGCTCTTCCGTACAGCTTTCTCTGATACTCTCTTCCAAAACGACGCCGTTCCGGAACCCATGACGCCACAATCACAGTCACAGTCGCAGCCGAATTTTCAGGATTCTTTTTCCTATGCTTCTGCTTCTAATTCCCAACCTGAGGCTGAGGCTGAAGCTGAAGCTGAGGCAACGCCCGAAGCGGATTCACGCGCCTTGGTTCCCGTTCCGCCATCTTCGTCGTTGACCGTCGCGGCTCCTTCGAAGCGCGTGAGCAAGAAGAAGGAGCTAGTGAGAGTCTCCGAACTCAGCCTTCACGAGCAGCTTCATTTCCGTGAGGTCGTGAGGCGAACAAGAATGATCTACGACTCGATCCGCGCTCTCTGCACCATCGAGGAAGAGAAGCGCGTCCAGGAGGAGAAAAGAGCTGCCGAGAAGAGAGCTGCCGCCGCCGAGGAGGAGAGGAGAGCTGCCGCTGCCGCCGCCACCGTCGCTGACGCTGTTACTATTGCCGCCGATGAACCGTTCGCTGGATCTGAATCCACCGTTGAATGTTCTTCCTCAGCTGAAACCACCGTCTCTGTTGCCGTGCCAGCTCCTGAATCCGCCGGGGAACAACAATCGGCGACTGACAATGGCGCCGGCTATAACCAGACGGAAACAGTCAACAGGGGCGAAGCTGATGCGAAGATGGCGCGGCGGATGCGGCAAAGAGGGGATATTCGTGCGGCGCAGATGATGAGGATGAAGGATCTTTGGTTGAACCGCGATAAGCGAATCGTCGGAGCGATTCCCGGTGTGTATGTTGGCGACGTGTTCCTCTTTCGGATGGAATTGTGTTTCCTTGGATTGCACGGTCAGATCCAGGCTGGCATTGATTACCTGGCAGCTTCCATGAGCCCCAACAATGAGCCAATTGCAACGAGTGTTATTGTCTCCGGTGGCTACGAGGATGATATGGACGAAGGAGATGTCATAATCTACACTGGACAAGGCGGGCAGGCCATGAATTCCGTGAGGCAAGCCACACACCAGAAGTTGGAGAGTGGGAACCTGGCATTGGAGAGGAGTATGTATCATAATATTGAGGTTAGAGTGATTAGAGGGATGAAGTATGAGGGAGCCGCTGCGAAATCCGGTAAGATTTATGTCTATGATGGTTTATATAGGATATCCGAGTGCTGGTTTGATGTTGGAAAGTCCGGTTTTGGTGTTTATAAGTATAAGCTTGTTAGGGTTGAAGGGCAGCCTAAGATGGGTAGTGCTATTCTTAAAGAAGCTAGGAGTATTAGGAAAAGTGGAGTGGATTTTCAACCAATGTATTGTCTTTCTGTTGATATTTCCAATAAGAAGGAGAAGGTTGCGGTTCGGCTCTTTAATGACATTGATGATAGTAAGGAGCCGCTTTGTTTTGATTATCTTCCGACAACTGTTTTCCCTCCATTTGTGTTTCATCAGAGCGGGACTGCTACTGGGTGTGATTGTATCGACGGTTGTACGGATGGATGCTTTTGCAGTATGAAGAATGGAGGCGATTTTCCTTATAATCAGCAGGGGATCCTTGTGAGGGGGAAGCCTTTGATTTTTGAGTGTGGCCCTTTTTGCAGTTGTCCACCTCAATGTAGGAACCGTGTGTCACAGAATGGGGTGAAGAACAGGTTGGAGGTTTTTAGGTCGAAGCAGACAGGTTGGGGAGTAAGGTCCTTGGACCTTATTCAAGCTGGTGCTTTTATCTGTGAGTATGCAGGGGTTGTTTTGACTAGGGAGCAAGCACAGCTTTTGACGATGAATGGTGACTCGTTGATATATCCTAATCGGTTTTCTGAAAGGTGGGCAGAATGGGGTGATTTGTCTCAGGTAAACTCGGACTATGTGCGTCCATCTTATCCGTCAATTCCTCCTTTGGATTTTTCTCTGGATGTGTCAACAGTCCGAAACGTTGCTTGCTATATGAGCCATAGTTCAAGTCCAAATGTTATGGTTCAATTTGTTCTGTATGATCACAACAATTTGATGTTCCCTCACCTTATGCTGTTTGCAATGGAGAATATCCCTCCACTGAGAGAGCTCAGCCTTGATTATGGGGTAGCTGATGAGTGGACAGGCAAGCTCTCCATATGTAATGGGTGAATTCGTAAGATTCAAGCCCTTCTTGTTTTGCTGAAGCTGAGTTTCAGGCATTGTTTCACTGAGGTAAAGCCATCTTATAATGTGTAACTCGTCTGTTTTAACCATTATCTTTCACTAGATTATGTCATCTGCATATCCATTCTCTGTGCAGTTTCCATTCCAAACTGTTGACTTAATACCATAATCCATAATTCCATATGATAGTGACTTATTGGAATATCATATTAGTATTGTGTTGTTTTCAAACACCTTGAATGTTGGAAACATATTACAGTGAGGGTGATGACTGACCTGACCTTGTTGTCTTTTGAGTATCTTATTGCAGTCTGCGTTGCGAAATGCAAACCCATTATGACTATGGTTGCTCACTGATATATTAACATATTATGCAGTTCATAATTACTTTCATCTGCTTTCCATGGGTGCTATTTTACTGAATATCCCCTTAAAACTTGTTTCACATGGCCAAATGTCCCTTACTGAGTACTGACTTTTCATTCGGTTCCTTTGCAAAATGGTTCGTGTAATTATACCCTCATTTTGTGTTTTGAATTCCCATATTCATGTTGATGTGATTTTAGTATCTGGTGATTTTCTGATTTGGTAATCATTCTGTGCCTAGATTGTTTAATTATCAACTTAGTTTGTTAGTAATTTGTGAAGAGCTTTACTATATTACCATTGTCCATATAGTCTGTCTCTCTTCCCAACATAACCCTCTTTATCATAACAAGTTTCTTAATATACATATGTGTAGCCAACAAGAACGTGTTTGGCTTATCAAATAATGAGTAAGTTTTTATAAACCAATATTAGGCCTTTACTTGACAATTGAAGCTCTTAGAAAATTCATTGCTTGACACAACCCATTGCTTGACACAACCCACACTTGGATATTACCATTATCTATCAAACTAGGAATTTGAGTCAAACCTAACTTGGCATTCTATAAAATACAACAAACTATGCTTTTCCTGCCAGGAAAGGTTGGATACATTTGTGTTTGTATAGGACCTATTCATACTGAAAAAATGCTTGAATGGACCACTAACTATTATTCCTTTTTAATGCTAGTAGAAATTGCTTTGATAGAGACATCCTCCTTGGAAAGATGCCATTGTGAATCAATTCTCTTAAAATTTAAATTGATTAGTAGAAATGCATGCATGCCACTGCAGAAGAGTCTTCTTTTGGGCTTTGGTGTCCAAGGAGGCCCCAAGCCATACTTAATAGGTGGTTTCTCTTCTAGCGGCGCAACATATATGTGGTCGTTGTTGGCATCCTTCTCAAAGATACAAATGAACGAAATAGAAAAAAAAAAAGTAGAAAAATGGACTTATTCTACCCTGGCATGCCTTTGTTATAAATCTTGGCACCTTTATGAACTTTTCAAAAGTGTAAGTTAACACTTTGTAAAACAAAAAAATTCTTGTGCTTGTGTTACTTTTCAAAGTTAAACCGTGATTTTCAAAATTAAAAATTTTAATATAAATTTATATATTAATGAATAACCAAATATATTCTTATTCTTTATTATATTTATGTCTATTATAATTATTTTAAACTTTAAAAGTGATCTCACCAAACACTATTGTTGTAACTTAGGCTTTTTAAAAACTACTTTTATTTTGTTTTAGCAAACATAACTCTTACGACTTTTGAAAAAACAAAAAAGATAGGCAACTTTCGAAAAGCACAAGCTTTACCAAATCTCCCTTAAGTGTCAACTTCACTTTTTTGGATTCATTAAAAAATTAATGTATTTAGACATTTTGAAAAAGGGACTATTAAAACACAGTATTCTACTTTCTAGGGTAACAATATTTTGACCATGTCTACCAAGCTTTACACACAAGTGAATAAGTTCTACATCCTTCTCTTTCATTAGGTTCTATTATTGAGCTCTACACGATAGGAACTCTGGATCCTGGATTGTTATTTTCATATATTTGGTAGGTCAATGTACTTAAAAATGAAAAAAAGGGTTTAAGTGGGTTTAATCATTGGATAATCCAGCAACCCAACTTAACTCTGAAATGCATAATTTATAAAATTGTCAGGTAACTGGGTCGGTTTATTGTTTTTAACATTGTTCATAATATTGTATCTATTTGTCTCTGGCCTTTGTGTTTAATTAACTAACCGAGTTTAGATTGCACATGTACTTTGCACTAGGCTTAGTAATAGATACTCACCGACTCATTCTTGTATTTGTTTGCAGACTTAGCTTGATTTTCAGAAGGGTTCAACGTACCCAGATTTGCGGAACCATTGGAGGGCTTGCTTATGAACCCTTAGGGTACCGTAAATTGCGTAATAGCTATATTACATAATGGTTTTATCTAACTTCTGTTGGCCAATTCATGGCCTTTTCTGCGTGGTGAAGATCAGGAAATAGTGTTCCTCTGCTTAACTGGAACAAATCTGAAATTATACTCAGTTGCTGCCATCATTTATTCTTCGATACCTGGTTTTTGGCAAAATATTTGCAGATCTTGTCACCACCCAATTCTAGGAAGTAGTTCGGCTTTGCTAACCTGTTTTTGTCATTGTATATAATGTAAGTTCAAAGCTTGTACAGGGATGATACTAGTGGTTGGCAATGATGGATGAACAGAATGCAGCAAATCTAATTAGTTTTAGAAACAATGGGTTAGCAATCTGGTATCTATCATCATAGGCTCCTGGGTACTTTTGACCCATAGAATATACTGTAGATATTTCACCTTGAATTTTCATTTTGTTTTTGTTGATTCCGAGTTACATGTTTGTTTGATGCATTTAAATGACATCAGAACACACTATGCATGTTGAATACTGTTGTTTGCTTAGAGTTGCTTTAAACTTTAAATTGAGTATAGTGGCGTATTGCCAATGGTTCTTAGGAAAAGTATATGATAAAATGGATAGATTAGATTTATTATAATTTATAAGGCCTCAAGAATAGTTGCAAGCCCTTGACATGGTGCAGAAATATATTTTTACCATATTTGTAGTATAGCTGCTTCATTCTTGGTTCAAGCATATTTGGTGACCCATTGCCATTAAATTTTTATTTGTAGGTGGGAAAGTGGTTTCACGCAAACAATAATGTGGCTTGGAAGATTCTTTTAACACCAAATTTGGGTCATTATTGCTTAGGGTCAAAGTAGATTGCTCCTGTCACCTGCTTTTATGACATAAATTTGGTTTTCTTTTCTTTTCAAGTTCTTCCCCTTATTTTTTAATTTATTTATTTACTTATATGAATAATGTTACACATTCAAGTATTTTTGTTAATCAAGTCTAATTAAGTTGGTTTAACATCAATAAAAATTAGTTATAGGTAGTGTTTCGGGGCTTATCTGAAACTGGATGATTGGGCTCAAATGAAAGGCCCAAATGTTGAAGGATGGTGGTCTTCGACTAGTTCCGTTCGGAACCGCCGTTTGAATTGTACGTATGTGTTTGAATAGATGGGGGGTGGTACCTGCAAGACATTCCGATGTCTAAGTCAGCAAGGAGTTAAGTAGGTTTAGAGTATTAGAACTAAGAGGTATCGAATGTGCCAGGGTATTTATAGAAGCTGAGCCAATAATCACCGTTGAAGTAGTTCCACTTTTGATGGTGAATAATAGTCTTCTTATCTTAGGGTTGTTAAGATCTCTAGAGAGATTTACGGAGCCCGTTGACTCCGACCTCTTTGTGGAGGTCGGATTGGCAAGAAAGACCAATCTTTTAAATTGAGCCTTTTAACTTAATTTGAGTCTGATTTATCATTTGGGCCAGAATATGAACATGTAGTATTATTTCAAATTCCATTGTTTAACTTAATTAGACTTTATTTATAAAAAGATTTGAATATGTAGTATTAATGTATTATTCTACTTATGTGTAGAGGAAGTTACCGGATCCTTTCCCCTTATAATGATACAAAGCACTAAACTCTGAATATTAATTTTATGATAACAGTTTCTGAACATTGAATTAAAATATTGAATCTATTTTTTTAGTTTGGTTTCTTTGATGTCATTAACTTCGATGAATGTAAATTCTGTAACTTAGATTTATAGTTCGTACTTAACTAGCAGAACTACCTTGAGAGCAATTTATTGCATGCCACCAAATGTAACCAAAATGTTACGAGACAAGATAACAAAGAAATAATTTTGTTGTAAACATTATCCTTATCACTCATTCCCTTTCTCAATAAAGTAAAGTGCCCTTCTAGGCTTTTACCTAACCACCCATTTAACTTTGACAAAAGCTACAACAAAGATTAGGTATGCATTCGTTCATTTCTATCAAGGCCAGATTAATCAATATGAAATGTATTTCAATTCTTTAACCACTAATTAGGTGTATTAGTCGAATATTTTACGAGAGGATTTAATTACAATGACTTTATTGGAATAATAAATTTCACAAGCGTTTACTGGCCGATGCTACTGTGGAAGCAATATTCTTATTCACTTTATTTTAACATTTTCTTTAATCAAAATTTCTGCACTAAAGCATATTTAAAAAAAATCATCATTAGTTTACTTAATTAGAGTGTTCATGGCCGCTACACCTTTTAAATTAAGAGGTTACAATTTACATGTTATATTTTCGAGCAGATTATAAGTTTAAGTTTAACAATATCATGATTTTAAAAGCTTACCTAATCTCTGTAATTTCCATTTTCTAAGCTCAAGCTGCTTCAAGAAAAGGCAAAGTTTCATTCATAATCCTCAAAACCAAGAATTTTAGTAATATCACAATCCAATTTCAGTCCAGCAGATTTCAAGCTGAGAGAAAATTTAACCGTTAAAGCATATCTAATCAAGTTGCAATAACAATAAAAATAGAAAAAATAAAAAATAAAAAATAAAAAAAATCTCAATCTGTTGTTAAGGGGTAACAATATGTATAATAGATATATAAACAAATTAGATTAGCTCCATGGTTTCCCTCAAATGTTCTCTCAAACAAAATAAAACTGAATAACAACCAGTAAGCTTTGTCGAACTAGGTAGGGTCGACTATATGAATCACATATTGCCACAATGTCCAATCATAATCATATTTGTGTTTATACCATCTATATATATATATAAATCTCTCTATAAAAGAAAATGAAGATCCATCTTAAACCCAGCATTTTCAAACAAGATCAGTATAACCTCCCTAAAACTCAATTTAAAAAGTAAAACTCCAAATTAGTTCCCAAACTTTTTTTAGATTATGTTAGAATTAAATGTTAAACATATAAGCTCCTATTAACATTTTAGGTTGCTAACAAAGATATCACCAAAATCCAAATAGATTCTATTTAGTTATCAAGTTAATTCACCCTTCCTACTTCAATTGATTTGATCATTTTATTTTCTTAACAAATAATCGAAAGAGTATCAAGAAGGTACCTGTCTGGCAATAATACATTCCATGTAGAATGCTCAACAATAGCAGCATCTCAGAAACTTGGCGAAAAAACCGACTCTATGAATTGAACACAGGATTCAAGGACATTCCTTTCTGTCTGCATTTTTCTGCAATGTTTTTTGCGTCTTCGAAGCAGTCTTGCTGAACCAGTTTTTTAATAATTAAATTACATACATAAGAATCAGGAGGACAACCATTTGCCTCCATCGAGTAAAACATCTTCTTCGCTTCCTCTAATCTCCCGGACTCCAATAGTGTTTCTATAAAAGCACTGTATGTGTAACTATCGGGATTTAAGCCAGATCTTGACATCGAAACAAACAGCTTTTTGGCTTTCTTAGTGTCATTCATCCTACAAAAAATTTGAATTAAAGCATTATAGGAGTATGTGTCAGGGCTTATTCCTTCCTCTTGCATTCTTCTTAGAAGTTTTGTTGATCTTGAAACATCCCCAATTGCACATAAAGACCGGATCAAGATATTGTAAACAATGGCATTTGGATTGATGCCCCACTCAATCATCTCATTAAAGCATTCAAAAGCCTCCCCAGTCCTGTTTATTCGACAAAGTCCATCAATTATAGAACTAAAAGTAATGATATCGGGTTTGAGTCCAGTTTTCAAGAGCATCTCCAGCAGCTCTTTTGCCTTGGCTATAGCTCCATCCTTGCAATGGCCATTAATGAGGGTATTGAATGTCACAAGGTTTGGGGTGAATCCCTTAAGCTGCATGTCTCTAAAAATCGCTGATGCACGATCCATCATTTTGGCTCGGCAGTAGCAATCAATAATCATGTTATACACATAAACACTCGAAATAAGACCATCCACAGTCATTTGATCAAAGATTCTATCCCCTTCCCCGCTCTGTCCGTCCTTGTATAAGGATTCAAGAAGTGAAAGATAAGAATCAACCCCCGGTTTCAAACCTAGTTTTCTGAAACTTTCAAACATCTCACAAGTATCTTTAAGATTTGCTCCTTTTACCAAACAAACCATTATGACATTGACAATGGAACTTCCAGGGACATAGCCTCTTGCTAGCACTTTCCTCAAAAACACAATTACATTGTTCGCCATCGACTTATTTGTCAGGCAATACAAAATGGTATCACAACCTAACTTAAAATGGGTAGGCTCCCTTTCAAGAAAATCAGATAATAATTCAAGTGCCTTACTTGTATCCTCTATACATCGAAAAGTCCCATGAACTAATGTCCTAACCGTGGCCTCATTCGCACTAACTCGACTCTCCTTCATCGTATGAAGAACTCGGAAGGCTTCATCAACCCTCCTTGCATTACAAAACCCATCAACTAGTATTGTATAGGTGAAAACATTAGGGAAATGCCCCCTATCCTTCATTTGCCTAATCAATCGAAGCGCCTCATCCACCACCCGCTTCTGGCATACACCATGAATGAGGATATTGTAAGTGATCCGATCCGGGGTGCAATTATCCGCCGACATCTGCTGGAACCTCAAATAAGCCTGATCAATCGAATTCGACTTCACCAATGCATCAATTAGTGCATTATACAATCTAGTACTAGGGCTAATCCCCAAGAATGAAATTTGCCCAAAAACATCACCACAATATTTGGCCAAACCAAGCCTACCCCAACTCCAAAACAAGACACACAACAATTCCTCGGACACCCGAAAACCGGAATCAGAAACATCCTTAATCAAATCAGCAGACAAAACAACAGGGCCATTCCTATAAAGAGTGTTCCCTAATACCCTATGAAGTGTTTGATTATTTGCCAAAGAGGGGTTTGCAGCAGAAACCCACGTGTAGAACCTTATGGAGTGTAAAGGGTTATCTTGATTCTGAAAAATGCTTACAACAAAACGAGGGTTGAGTAAAGATACCTTGTTTTTGGAGAATTCGTGTTTGAGCAACAAAGCCCAATCGGTTCTGGAAAGTATGCGAGCGATGTAAGAGTGATCAATGGGTGGAGAATTTGAGGGTTGACTCGCAGAAGAAGAAGATAGTGTGTGTTTGGGAGGTGATGGTGAAGAAGAGAAGCGTCTCAGTCTCACTCTCATATTTCTTCCCTCAACGAATCAACCAACTTCTCTCTGCACAGTGGCGCCTTTAACAGGACAATGATATGAACAACGACCATGTTATATTTATACCAAAATTAGTCACTAATATAATTTTTTTTAATCACATGATTGGAGAATTGATTTAAAATCACAGGTATATCTAACTCAAATTATATATAAAAAAAAATGTTGATTCTATAGAATATTTATATTTTCTATTTACTTTTATATATTCAAATAATATATTTCTTGTCTCCTCATTTAAATAAGAAAAATTATTTTTTCTCAATCTAAATGTACCGAAATGAGTGCCAAATTCTAATTATTTAAAGAAAAATCGAATTCCATACATTATTGGCCTGAATTATAGGCGTTCTACGTTACAAATATTTCAATAATAGATAATTTACAAAATATGATAGCTTAAGTATTAATCAACTATTGTGTATAAAAATACATATTTAATATTTCATAAAACATTTTTATTATACTACTATAAGCAAATTTAACTATCAATCTGTCACAAGTTTCATTATTTTATTATGACGTATTTTATTATTTTAGTAACTAATTATTTAATTAAAAAATTATGTATATCAATATGTATAAATATACATAAATAAATAGTGATCAATTTAGTGCCTAATTTTTAGTGTATATAAAATATTTTTTATAGTAACATCAAAACGTTTAACTGACTGAAAATCATAAACCAAAATTGAATTGACTTAAATATGTGAGATATTTAAAAAAATAAAACATTGTTCAATCATTTACTAAGCAGAGAGACTAACAAGTACAAATATATATAAGTGCATGATGTCCTGAAGAAAAGGAACTTTACATTTTAGGGAAGGTATAATGTATAGTCATTTTCATATATTAAGTGACACGGATTAGAAGTATAACCATGACAAATACACAAGTCATTACAAACAGGAGCAGCCAAGTGAAGCAAGAAGTCTTGGAACTCTCTGAGAATATTGCTGTTGCTCGCACATTGGCGCGGCCGGTGCTTGCCAAGCTATGCTCGATGGCTTTCTCAGTCGAGTCGAGTATCTGCGACCCAAACCACAAACAATAATACATCAACTATATGCAATGGCAGCATTCTGTTAACTAGATTGGTGAGAAAATGATCAATTTAATTAACGGTTATAAAACTCAGACCAAACTGAATATGTGAAAATTAGACCTTTTCAGTATTTTGTAGAGATTGATTCATCATGAGGCTACTCTCTTTGAGTTGCTTTGCCAGCACAACCATCTCATCAGTCAAATCCTCTTGCAACTTTCTGCAAAGAATAAAAGGAAGATTAATTAAAAAAAAAATAAGGAATATACAACAACATAACATAGACTTTGAGTGAAAAGGTGTAAAGGTTATGGACTCCCCAAACCGCAATACCAAAATCCAACATAACATAAATTTTAAATTACAACCCAATTAAGCAATACCTGTGCTTTTCAATGTGTGCATGAGCCGCGGCATCCAATTTTACAGGTGAGTGACCAGTCTCGGCAGGCTCATGTGGTCTATCTTCAGAACTTGGGGCAGGTCTGTTTGATGAATAAAGATAAGTAACAATAAAACAACCTACAAACATATATGGCTGCAAGAAGGCACTGTGGGGCTTACACAGATCTTCTTCTTAATCCAGAAGAAGGAGAAAGAGGAATTTGCTTTTTGGCCTCTATTTCAGAGCGGTTTTCTTTATCAGTGGTCCTTTCAAAGTTGTTATCAGATTCTTGTACATCAGGCTGAGAAAAAAGAGTAGCAACGTCAAGTGGTTAATATGACAATCTGTCTATTCCAGCAAGATAAAATAGGATATACAGAAGAATGGTAAACAAATCAAAAGGAGCTCCATTTTCTGCCACATGATTCATTCCAACCAAGTGATGAAATTCAAGCAATGAAGTGTTTATATACACTTTTCATACTATGTATTTTGATTTTCACCATTGTTCAAAAAAGCCCTTGGTGTTTATTTAGCTGAGTAGGTAGTAATTATAGAGCATAGTTAAATTATTCAGAAATTTAGAAATTAGAACCAAAGTGAAAATGAGAATTCCTTTCTTTATCAAAAATTCAAATGTGCAAATTCCATCTTCATATAGTTTGAATTTCCATCTTTTGTTGGAACACAAAAAAGGAACTTTATAGGTAGCGTCCAAGATTTTTTCAGTCCAATATCTCCCTGAAGTAAAATAAGAGATTAGAAATACACACCTCAGAGTTAACCAGTTTGGATGCAATGGCCTCAATCTTCACTGAATACTCATTTATTGTAGCCTTTGAAATCCTACATGACCAGAGTCAGACACAAACACTAATCCACAATATTCAGGAAAAGGAACACATAAATGTATCAGGAATATAGTAGCTTTTATTAATAATAAATTACCAGTTTTACTTTTAAACATAAACAATGTTCAAAGTGAGTCATTTAGATTACTATTGTATAAGGCGTCTTATTATGCTAGGCACAATATTGGGCCACACTCATTCTTGGTCATGAATATTAGTAAAGAAAGAAGTATTGAATACTAAATATATTATATCTAGTCTCCTTCCATCTAATCCTTAGAATTTCAGCAAGTTCTGGTATTCCTATATTTAAACCCAAGTGAAGGACATGAAAGGGGGAAAAATGATGTTCTGACTTATGAATAGACAATGAAGTTACTTTGTCTCACTTATGTCTAAGACTCTTAAGTATAAGAAATTGCAAAGCAAATGTAGTGCATTACCTCGGTAAGCCTTCTGGTGTCTTCTCTTCAGCCAATTGTTCCAATTGTTCCCGCAAGGTAGCTACATACTGCAAAGTCAACAAATGATCATTTTACATTTTACCACTTTCCAGAGTCAGCAAGAAACTAAAAGTATATTTCAAGAAAACTAAAGACAATAACAACTTACAAGCTTACTGAGATAAACACAACCTCAATATTAGTAAAATTAAAGAGTGGAGGCTTATTTCCTTCAAACTTACATGAACAAGTTTTGCCTGGTTTTGTTGCTGAGGTGCAGCTGCAAGCAACCTCCTCAGGTTAACTTCCGTTTTACTGATTCCCATGAAAATCCTGTAGCATTTTAGTACACAAACAAAATTAATTACCTTCACCAAAAAATTCTAGAATTTCAATCCTCCACGTTCTTCAAGTAAAATAGATCAGATCTTAGACTAGGGTTGTACATATAGCTTTCTTGGTCATTCATGCAAGATCTAATGGTCTAAATTTGTTCCTATCACTCGCACTCGCATATAATTTCAACAAAAAGCTTTGCACAAAATACATATAAATCACTGCATTGAAATAATTTCAACATGACTATCTCAGGATTTTCTTACACTTATCTATTACTCTTATTGGAATTTCTACAGGCCTTCTAATGACATAACCAAAAATCTCCTTTACACCAGACAGAACAACAATTGAGGGTTTCTACAAAATCTAGTTTGCAAAAAGGGTTTCAAAACACAAATTTGAAAAATCAATTCAAATCTCAACAAACCGTGAGAGGAAGTCGATGTTGCGTCTTTAGAGTTTCAAATTGTTAAAGACAGCAGCAGCGGATTCATCAGTGTTGGGTGAATGAATGCGATTCCAGTGATGGTGGCTTAGATCTGGAATGGAACGTCTCCTGTGAGGAACTTCAACAAAAGAAGGGTATGACGGCGGACGGAGGAAGCGGAGGTGGTGCGATTTTGAGGTGCGGAGAGAGTGCAAAGGGTGCGGTGGCCGGAGATGTGCGTAGCATGTTACAACGGAGTCAGGAACCCGGGATTTGACATGGGATCAGGGTATTTTTGTCATTTTATAAATTTTACTAAGACCATTTTTAAACAGAGAATTCATCTCAATTCTTATTTATGGCTTATTTGTTATAAAAAGTAACTCCAAATCAATTTTTGCGTTATAAATAATAAATAAAAACTCAAAATATCTCTCTTCTTTATTAGGAAAAACTAATTTTAGTCTTTATTATGGTTTTACTTAATTAATTAATTAAAAAAATTAAAATTAATATAACTATTTTTTTGAATA
>NW_026264258.1:2547846-2566453 GCF_000817695.3 Arachis duranensis
AATTGTCATATATATTCAATTAAATTCTCTTTTAACTATCTATACTACTGTCTATTTAATTATTATAATTATTAATTAATTTGAACTAATTTATAAAATTATTTAATATAAAAAAATATAATTAAACTAATTTGCAAAATTAATTAACATACATATATTATGTATGTAACATAATTTTTAATTCATTTATATGTAATACCAGCCGTTATAATATATATGCATACAATACAATTATAATTTTATATATATGTTTTAACTTTTTTTTATTGACATTCCACATGTCAAATTTTTGTTGGAGGCTGAGAGTTTCTCTTAGTATGAATTCTCCTCATCGAACTATGTGAAGGAACTTATTTGAGTTCACACTCTAACGAGTAAAAGTGTCTTTATGTCAGAGGAGGAACTTAGGATAATTAATTAATTACCATTGGAGTTGCTCTAAGACCATTTTCAGTAGGGAACTCATCTCAATTCTTATTTATGGTCTACCTGTCATAAAAAGTAACTTCATATCAGCTTTTGCGTCATAAACAGTAAATGAAAACTCAAAACATCTCTCTCTTCTCTATTAAGAGAAACTAACTTTAGTCTCTATTGTGGTCTCACTTAATTAATTAATTAAAATACTTAAAATTAATATAACTAATTTTTTTCAATAATGTAATTTAAATTTATAAATTTAAAAATAATTCACTATTAAAAGATATTAATATTAAATAAATTCATATATAACATTAATACACAATATATAATTCGAGATTACACTAATTTGTAAAATTACTTAATACAAAGAAAAACATAATTAAGCTCTATAGTTGACGATAAGCATTGTGAAATTGCCATATGTGTTCAATCAAGTCCTCTTTCAATTGTCTATGCTGCTGTCTATTTCGAAGTTGGACATTTCTTTGGAGAAATTGATGGTATGGTGTAAAATCTTCTTCTCCCATCTAATGTTGTGATAAGCCATTTTCGACATCATCATACTCTAAGCATTGAGCAAATTTTTCTATATAAGTGTCTCTTTCATCCTCAACAATCATATTATGCAATATAATACAAGCTCTCATTATGTTGGCAAGCTTCTTCTTTTCCCAAAAACAAGCTGGACCACGTATAATTGCAAAGCGTGCTTGCAACACTCCGAATGCTCGTTCCATATCTTTTCTTTGCCCTTCTTGGTATTATGCAAATAACTTGCGTTTCTTCCCTTGTGGCTTTGAGATTGATTTGACAAATGTGGCCCATTCAGGATAAATACCATCTGCTAAATAGTATCTCATAATATAATTATTATTATTAATAGTATAATTTACCTCTAGAGCACGGTCATTTAGAATATCATCGAATACTGGAGAATGATTTAACACGTTGATATCGTTATTTGAACCATAAACTCCAAAGAACACATATCATATCCAAAGGTCTGAAGATGTTACAACCTCAAGTTCTATGGTTGCAACCCCATCATAACCACTCATGTACATACCTTTCCACGCCTTTGGACAATTTTTTCATTGCCAATGCATGCAGTCAATACTACCCAATATGCCAGGGAAGTCACGACCCTCCGCCATTTGTAGCAGGCGTTGTACGTCATTTGGATTGGGTTTTCGCAAGTATTCATCCTCGAACACCAAAATGACACCTTCAACAAATTTTTCCAAGCATTCAATTGTAGTGCTCTCGCCTATGCGCACATAATCATCAACAGCATCAGCTCCTACGCCATATGCTAACATCTGTATCGCAGCAGTACATTTCTGGAGTGGCGACAAGCCTTTTCTTCCAGTTGCATCAACCCTCTATTGGAAATACGGATAGAAGTTTGAGAGAGCGTCTACTATCCGAATGAACACTTGTCTTCTCATTCGAAATCTCCGTCGGAAAATGTCAGCATTATACATCGGTTCATCTGCAAAGTAATCTTGGAAAAGGCGACCATGTCCTGCTTCTCGATATCTGTTGATCCATCTATGAGTAATTGGGATAGAGCTTCTATCGATATCTTCTTCTTCTAAATCTTCGAGTAAATACTCATCGATCCAATTATCTATGAGTATGTTATCTTGCCGTCTTCTTTTGTCATACAAAGCCTTATTAAACATAGCATCAAAATTTCTAGCCATATCTAAAAATGTAATTTTTAGTTCTATTTCGAGGTGAGAAACAAGAGTTGAAGTGGAGTTGCGGAGTCATTGTAGTTGATATTGATAAGTGTGTCTGCAATAAGTACCTTAACGGCTAGTTTTGCAATGGCTACTTAACAGCTAGTTTTGCAACGGTCACTTTCATGAACAATAAGGACACAATAATATTGACTAATTTAAAAACTTACATCAGAAATACCCTAAAACAAACATCACATACTAGTAATACGCAATAAAAATAAGAACATACTACATAACTCTACAAATACAAGGAAACATTAAGTAAACTACTTGGCGATTATTTTCTCACATGCAATCTCATGAAGAGCTCGTCGTTTTTCACTCATTGTAGATGTGTCAATATTAAGTATTTGCATATCCATCTCCCTTTCCCTTTCCTTGGCCATCCTTTTCATTTCCCTTTCTTTTGCTTTTATCTCCATTTCTTTAATATACCTCTAAGTTTGTAATTCTTGTTCTTTCATTGCCGCTTGAATTTGTAACTCCTTCTCTTTGATTGCCATAATCTTTACTCTATGTTCCTTCTCCTCTTCTCTTTCTTTTTCCCTATCCATTAGTTCATTTTCTCTAACATTCTTAATATCTTCCATGAGAGATAATTTTTTGACAACCGATGATTTTCTTTCGCTAAAATCTTCAGATATCTGTGCTTTTCCCTTACCTTTTCGCTTGCTCTTCTTTGATCCTTGTGGGCGAACGAGAGAGTCCACACTGGGTTCGTCAGCCAACGGTATTTCTGGGTTTGATGAGGATGAGTATGCTCCAATTGCACTAACCTTTGTTCTCTTTGAGCCGCCATTCTATGTAGGTAGTTGGCTTCTCCATTTTTGCTCCAACCGAAGCATGTTCCAATGCCTCTCAAAAGTGAATTTTGACCATAATTTGTGGAATAAAGTTTATAAGATAACTCCTTTATATCATCAGCGTTCGAACTACTCCTTATGTTTCAACTAGCTTGATCGTAGCAACCAGCAAATTATGCAATAGCCTTGTTGATCTTATACCATCGTTTCTTTCATGCAACTACCCCCTTGTCATGTCGGAGCAAAATTCTACACAGTAACTATGAATTCGACTCCAAAATGTTTTCCCCTTTTGATCGGTACCAACTATAGGGTCAGTTGAAGCATTTAACCATGCATTGATCAGCATCTCATCATCTTTCCAATGCCAGTGTTGAATACTATCTTGCCTCTAATCTTCAATATCATCATCATTGAGGTCGATAACATCTAATCCACGAGGGTTGAAAAAATCTGAATATTGCGAATTTGGATTAGATTGTATAGGAGTCTGAGAGGATGGGTTAAAAGAGCCACCAATACCAGATGAGTTATGTCTTGATGCACTGAATTGAGTTGGAAACGGCAAGGAAGTTGGAGTAACATTTCCGATAGAGAGGTTAAATATGGATGAAAATGGAAAATGAGGTGTTTGTGAATTTTGATTTTGCGGTTGGAATATAGGAAATTGATTATTATAAGGAGTTTGAAAATTGAAATTAGAAAGATTTTGTGGATTTGGATTTTGAAATGTATTTGGTAGTGTGAAGTTTTGATTTGGAACTTGAGAGTTTGAGATTTGAGATTGTTGGGTATTTGGTATTTGAGGAAAGTTTTGTAAGTAATTGAAGAAAGAGTTGAGTTAGTTTGGATCCATTTTTTCGAACAAAAAATAATAGTAGCAGAACTTTGATTTCGTAAACTTGAAAGAAAATGAAGAAGAGTAGTAGAGAGTGTGAGAATAGAAGTGTATCTAAGTGGTATATATAGAGTAACAAAATATTAATTTATTAATAATAACGGTAAAATAGGAACGGCTTTCATACGACGAGAGTCATTGGTTCCAATCCAATAGTAGGTAAGGCCGAAAGCCCTGCGCCAGCATGACAGCAAGCACGGACTGGCGGAGTAAGATAGGTGAACCTGTCATCACACGTAATTTCCCTCATTCTTTTCCTCGCTCGAAAGCCCACGATAAAGGAAGTAGAAATAGTGAGTTGAGTTTAAAGGAGGGGAATCAATTCCTTGGAGAGAAGGATTCCTCCCAATAAGGTGGTCTAATTCCTGAAATTCTTGTTCCACAAGTTGGTTTGAACGGAACAAGAGTTTTGCAACGGCTAATTTAATATAATAATATAAATATAAATAATATTTAATATTAATTATGATATAAATAATTAATATAAATTATTAATTAAATAAGAATATTAATATTTAATTTAATTATTTAATATAATTATTTAATTAATTAACATTTTATACAATTATTTATTTTTTACATAACTTGCCATTTGGTAAGTGTTGATTGAACAATGGGAGTCCCATTCAGAGAGGCTCTCTCTTCTTGAAATCAGTGAGGGAACTCACTTTAGTTCCACTCCAATGCTCCAATTCCTCTTTTTCTCTGACTAAATAGTAACCGGGCTCTCTATTGGAGATGCTCCTTAGACCATCTCCAGTAGGAACTCATCCCAATTTTTGTTTATGACCTACCTGTCATAAGAAGTAACTCTACATCAGCTTTTGCGTCCTAAACAGTAAATAGGAACTCAAAGTATCTCTCTTCTCTATTAGGATGAACTAACTTTAGTCCATGTTGTGGTCTCACTTAATTAATTAATTAAAATACTTGAAATTAATGTAATTAATTTTTTTTAATAATATAATTTAAATTTATAAATTTAAAAATAATTTATTATTAAAAGATATTAATATTAAATAAATTCATATATAACAATAATACACAATATATAATTCGGGATTATACTAATTTGTAAAATTACTTAAGTTACACTAATTTGTAAAATTACTTAATACAAAGAAAAACATAATTAAGCTCTATAATTGACGACAAACATTGTGAAATTGTCATGTGTGTTCAATCAAGTCCTCTTTTAGTTCCACTCCAACGCTCTAATTTTTCTTTTTCTCTGACTAAATAGTAACCGGACTCTCCATTGGAGATGCTCTTAGAGCTTGTTTGAAATCATTTAACACGAAAAAAAAAATTATTTTAAAAAAAATATTTTTATTTAAAATTCAATTTCATAGTTTGGAATGACTATAATATATTAATAGCAAAGTTGCGAAAACCGAATCGGTTAATAAATCAATAAATTTACTGGTTTAATAGTTTATTGGTTCAACCAATTTAATTAAATATTAAATAAATTTATTAAAAAATCTATATATAATTTTAAATATATAAATTCAATAATTTATAACTTAACAAAATTTAAATTTTCACAATTTTATATAATAAATTATGTATAATTTAATATTAGAAGTTTACAAACAATTTCAAACATTAAAGTTCATCACTAAAAATAACTAAAATGCACATAATAACAAACACATAATGTTCTACTATCAAGAAAAATATTAACAAACAAATTTTCAACTAATCATGACTCAATTCTCAATTTAGAGTGGGCAAGCCAACATGGTGTAGCCACCAACCCAACCATGCATAGCCAACCATGTTCCATAAGACCATAACCTTAGTGCCCCTACTCGGGTTACAAATTAGCGCTACCCAACTCGGCGATTAAACAATCCTGTCAGAATTCCTATAAACATTGGGTTCTGTGCTGCATTAATCCATGTGGGATTTCAAAGGTTACTAATAAATAATAATTGCGTGTGTTGGTTCTCCCTAACTAATTTATTTATGCGAATCTGTACGAGATCAAGCATTGGGGCCTATGAATATGCAGCTGAGACTTATCGAAGAGGAAGACAATGAAAATAAATGCTTTGAATTATGGCAGTGAGAAAGGCTCTTCTTCTTTTTAGAATATAGGAAGGTGAAAGCAATCAAGAGGAAGGGGAGTGACCGCAATACCGACGAACACAGAAAGAGAGAGTGCTCGAACAGAGGAGGCAACGACGGCCACAGAACTTCCATAAGACGGCGAGGGAGCTTCCCACGACGGCGAGGGAACTTCCTAGGACAGCGACAGAGGTTCTACAAGCGACGCCTGCGAGACTGCGAGACTAGGGTTCTTTGTTTTTTCAATTTTCAATTTTCCCTTTTATTTTTCAGTTTCAGAGAGGAGAGGACACAGGAGTGGGGCTGGGGCTGGGGGATGAGTTGGGTGATCAATTTTTTATCAGACCATTTATGAATCTAATCAAATCGATTTAGTGATAAACCGATCAATCTAGTTCAGTTTTTAGAATTATAATTAATAGAATGGAATTCAAGTTTGAAGAGTGTGAGAATTGATTTAAAAATCAAATTCTTTTTGGTTTGATTTGTAAATAAAGAAACAATGAAAATTAAAATTTTCAAATGAATTTAAATAATTTATTTTTTACGAGAATAAATCCTCTCAATTATTTTTTAACTGAGGGAGTAAAATGTAATTTAAGACCTTTTAAAAATTTTCTTTAATATTTTTTTGGTCTAACTTATATAATTAATAACGAGAGATCGTATTTTATTCTCTCAAGTGAGAAAAAAAATTTGAGAAGATCCAATTCCCATTTTTAATTGTTTAAAAAAAAACGCTTGAATGAATTATAATTCCTAACCTTTCAAACAAACTCTTAATTTGTTCCCATAGAGTTTCAATTTAATTCCTAAAATTTTAATTGCATTTCTTTAGTCCCCAAATTTTACAAACATAATTCGTATTAGTCCTTAAAGCAATTTTTTATGACAAACGTTAATGAAACGCTGACCTAAACAATCAAATACCATGTTGAACTCTATAAAATATCATTTTAGTTCTGACACTCAAATAATCCCAAAACAACATTAAAAATTATGTTTATTAAAATATTTTCTCCCAAAATAAATAATACGAGACTATTTTGAGACTATTTAAATATCAAAACTAAAACTACACAATTTTACAAGTTTTAATGTGATATCTGACCGTTTATATTTGTACTCCATTAATATTTATATGTTAAAAATTATTTCATATATTAATGTGAATTTATAAAATTTTAAAATTAAATAAAAATAATTAAAATTTTAAGAATTAAAATTCGTATGTAAATTTAAAAATTAAATTAAATATTAACTCAAATTATACTTATTTAGGAGAGTAAAAAATTAATTAATGGAAGTTCAATAAATAAAAGAAAAAAAAACTTATGCAATATAAATTTAATTTATTCGAAGAAATGGTACATATATAACATTTTCCAATAAGATACCAGTGAATACTAAATATTACATATTAATTATAACAAACAAGACAAATTAAACATCCAACCATGTAATACAAATACTCTCAGGTCTTAGCAATAATACCCTTCCTAGTTGATATAGTGTCATATATATGACATTATACACCACTTATTATTGATCTCTATAGTCTTCAAAATACTGCATAATCATATATAATATTAATAATTATTCTCTCAGGATGATACTTACTTTTAAGGAAGAGTGTATCCTGCAAATAAAAAGGAGAATATGTTAGTTAATTATTTTAACTATTTTCCAAAGCAATATGAGTGTTCAGAAAATATATAATTATTAGCATCTATCCCATATATTATTTCATGCCAGTGTCAGACAGTTAATAAGTATATTACTTTTTTTTTTTAATTTTTAAATCAACTTGTAAAATTTGCACACATATAATATTTGTGTAGAATAATGAAAATCCAACACATTTAAGAAATCAAAATTTCTGCTACTACAGTAATTTACAAGTGGAACAAATCAATACTTTATGTAGAAAACTATATCATAATATTAATATCAATCATATATTTAATCATTAATATGCTGAAATATGTAATTAAATAATAGGTAATAGTATCTTGCTTCCATGCATGCTTTCTTATTAATTAATTAAGCATTAATAGGTAACAGAATTTCTGTTTCATACAACATGCTATATAGCAACTAAAAATGTATGACTATTATTTAAACTACCAAATAAGATGTTTAAGATTTATTTCATAATTATGATCTAGCATACAAATTTTTAGGAATATTCATACACTAATTTTTCTTAAGATTTTGTAAAATTTATTGTAATTCCTTTTTATATTATCAAATTAACATTAATCTCACCTTAGTCTTCTTTATAAGAGTTTATAACTTTATATTATCTATACAATAATAATGTTTAGTGTTATATTTTATGAAATATAATTACAAAAAAGGTAACAATATGTTATTATTAAAACAACAATATTATATGGTCGATAAATATTATATTTTTTGCTAGCACTTAATTAGCAATAATTTATAGGAATTTTAATTTGCACAAAAAAACATATAATTTACATTTATATTTATCAGAATTTACACAGATGAATACATCTTGCACTCATATTTTTCAGAATTTGCACATATACATTAATAAAATTGATTTGTTATAGACAATTTAGTATTTATACTGATCAAATAATAACAAAAAATATTAAAAATTACGGACTCCGAAAGTTTCTCATATCAAAATTTCAAAAAAAGTCAATATATTTTTAAAACTAAAATTAAAAAAATTCATTATTGAATTTCATTAATAAATTTCATCGAATTAAAAAAAAAAGAAACTTACTTCCACATTTCTTTCCAACAGGCCTGTTCCTAATGTTGCACCTCTTAGGGACAGTAATGGCAGTGGCAGGGTTGATCTTAGCCTGTTTGGCCAATGGTGACAAGAGCACAGCACAAAGACATCTTGGAGAGGTTCTAAGCAAAGCAGAAACCCTAGCACAACATGCTGGTGGCACTTTTGCCCTTACATCTTTTGTTGCACCCAAACAAGGACTTAAGCTTGCAGCTGCTGACCCTATTGGTGTCCTTCCACACTCTCCAGCACTCTCTACATTCTTATAATTATTTGATGTTAATAACAACACCATCAATGTCACAATTGTAGCTCTACTAATCATTGATGACTCCATAATTTCAATATATAGTATTATCACTCACTCACTCACTAGCTTAGTTTGATATTAGTACATTGAATTGAGGCTTAGGAGAAGCATGTATATATAGTGCAGTTAAAGGGTTTAAATGGGGCCTAATTTTGCACTAGTGGGGTGGTTGTGATTTGTGAATATATGATATTCAACATATATAATCATAAAGTCCATTGCTATCTAGCTAGAATGTTCACACTCAATGAGCAATTCAGCATATCTTAGCATATAGAGTGTGATATAGATTGCATCAAATAAACACAAGGTATTGGATTTTGTTTCTTAAGAAAAAAGTTGCTTTAAACCACCCCTCCTCATGTCTAGCACATCTTATAATTCTTCTTTGTATAAATATAATTATAAAAATTTGATAGTGATGATAAAAGAAAAAATAAAAAATAATTTGTGTCACTGTGTTTAATATTTTTATATTATTTTTGTCAGAAAAGATATAAAATATACTAATTTAATATTTTAAAATATAATATTTCTATTCATATTTTACTTGTCAAATACAATTTTATATTTTTGTATTTATATTCCAGTGTCTTCTGTTTATAAACGAACAAAGTCTAATAGACACAACAACAAAAATTCCTTTTTTCTTCAGATATCCTCCCTAACTTTCTAAATCCTTTCAAGGTTTTACCACTTATACTAATATCAATTACCTAAGATGTCTCATTCTATTAGGAAGATTTAGAACTTAGAGAGGTGTAGATGTAATGAAAATACCTAATGTGAACATGGGAAAAGAAGTTGGCAAGACAAACTTTGATGCACTGTTGGTAGCCTCATAATTTGCTCCACTATGCATGCTTAGCATATAAAACAAGTACACGTGGTTTTGTTTGCATGAGTGACTCACTATGCTAAGGGTAGAAACAAAAAAAGATCAACCAAATTTATTGGTGAAGCTATGCTTTTTTTTTTTTTTTAAATCTTGTTACATTTTTAGTGCTCTATGCCATTGATTGCATTGGAAGCAATTAGGTGGTATAGGAGACAATAATAATGATGTTTTTTGCATTGTTGTTTCTAAATTATGATATTTGATTGGGATTAAATTAAAGAACTCATATTGCTTGGAAATTTCAATAGTGCAATTTTGTCATAAGCCAAATAAGATCATTAATTTGAAATTAATTGGCTTAGAGGTTGATTATAACACATAGGGTGTACATGACCCGTCTCGATCCGAAGATTCGGTCCGGTCCCAAATGTTTTAGGGGCTAATTTAGTGTGATTTTATCGGGTTTAAGGTCGGATAAAGGTCTCAAAAATAGATCCGGTCATTATTTCGGATCGGGTCCATACTATAGCTCGGGTCACCCGAACTCGACCGGTGGCCCGGTCATCATATACATTTAATATTTTGTGTTATTAGTGATGAATGATGGTAATTCTTATGTGGAATTTAAATATTGTAAACTTTAATATTTTGTGTTATTAGTCATTATAAGATTATAAGTTAATGTTTTATGTTTAAAATGCATAAGACTTTAGACTAATGTATAATATTGTATTATTTGTATTGATTTAAATATTTGGTATTATTAGACAATATTAATATTGATTATGATTATACTTTAATTTTAGAGAATGGTTGGTTCTTGTTATATTTTTTTAAGTAAATTTTACTATGCAAATTATAAAATAATGGTCGGAGATTAGGTGATTTTTACATGTTAAAGAGCCGATTTTTACCCGATTTTCACCCGGCTCGAAGGTGTGTAGATTTCATCGAGTCTAAAATCAGATTAGGGTATAAAAATTAGGTCCAGTCTATATTTCGGATCAAGTCTGGATTAAACCAAATCCGATGTGACCCGCCCCATATACACCCCTAATAACACATTTCAATCTTAATTGAAATTTGGACACATGAAGATTATACATACAGTGTGCTTTTATAATAGTCAATATTTTTTATGTTTCACAAAAAACACTATTTAATTAAAAAAGTAATGATATAGATTGTATTAACATTTTGCAATAATTCAATAGTTCAATCCAAGAAGTTATTTCAAAAATAAAAATAATAATAATTAATTGCATAAACTCCTAACAACGTCCATACTTTTTTTTCTTTAACAGAAAATGAATATAATAGTCAAAATAAGTGAAAACTCAAGTACAATTAATTTCACGTAAATCTAATAACTGAAAGCTGTTAAATAAAAATTTAGTCAAATCAGTCAAATCATTTAACGTCTTTCAACTATTAACTTCACATAAAGTTGATGCACCTGAATTTTCACCATCAAAATATTAATATATAATTCAACAATTGAACGGCTAATATACATTCTATAATAATTACTAAATGATATTCTCTCCCCTCCCCCCCAAATCTTTTTCTTTTTTATTATTTTGGTTGCTGATTTGTCACAATTTCATCTCAGTTGCCTAAAGCAGTATATTTGATGATTTTAGTTTATTTTATCATTCAAGTTGCTTGTTGCTTATAGTTTTGGAACTCTTCATGGGTGCTATCTTGGTAGGTGAAGAATGATAATTGATTAAGGTACTTATGATGTAGTCATTGCATCATTCTAATTTAGTTACAAAATATTATGCATGATTCATTTAATATTTTTATCTTCACTTAAACAAGCCTAAGTTAATATAATATGATATCTCACTTCATATATGTAAAAAAAATAGCTCATTGGCTCTTTTAATTTACATGATAATATATTACAAATAAAAAAACATTATTCAAATTAGGGTATGAGTAGACACAACACTTCAAAGATTTGATTCAGTTAGTGAAACAAAATATTAAATCCTCAAAATGATAACTATTGTTTGGATTAAAGTTACAAGATAGAATTATAGAAATCTTCCCTCAACTATTTCATATTTGGGGGTTTCAATAATCTTGAAACCAATAGGGAGCTAATCCTATCTAATTGAGAAACAACCTAGGTTGTCATAACAATGGTTATTTACAAAAGAAGGGAGAACAAAATCAACTATGGAAGTTGTGCATTCGGCTTGCGTTTTCGTTTTCTATTTTTATTTTTAATATTTTCTGCTTTTAGAATTTTGTGAAGAAAAAAGAGAAAACAAGAGTGAAAACAGAAAACAATCATTTTTTTCCTTCACAAAATCCTGAAAACAGGAAACATTAGAAATAAAAACAAAATGAAAACACAAACTAATCAAATGAATGTTGGCTAGCTAGAAAGGACTAACAATATGAGCCAATTTCAACATGAATTCAGGTACGAGGCGTCTCCTTGGAGGAGCCAAGGCATCTTTGGCGCGTGCATCAGGATCGTTAGCATGAATGTAGCTGACAAGATCTTCGAACATGGCATCCGTGCCACCTCTCATCGGATCCTGAAAGGCACAGATCAGAAGCAGATCACATAAATGGTTATCTTGGAAACTGAAGGAAAATACTTGGCAAAGCTTGTCTGTGAAAATGCCGAAAGGTGGACTCGACCAGTCAGTTACCTGAAGAAACACATCTGTATGAGTCTTCCCTTCATAGAGAATTGCTTCAGCTTTGACTCCAAGTTTTTTAAGAGTTTCAGCAAATGATGTACTGTGAAAAACAATAGCAAATTCAGAAAGAAAATACTCAATTTCATAACTCAAAAGAAGCAAACAAGGAGTGATTAAGGGTGTGTATGGATCATCTTATTTTGCCCGAAAATCAATTTTTAGCTTTTTCTTTTAAATGAGCTGCATACAGCACTACAATTCTTTTAATTCGATCGAATTAGTCCGTTATCAAACATAAACAAGAGTTGTAACATATAGCATATCTCGCAAATTCGATGGCCGCCGTTGAATTTGTATGTCCCTAATAGCTCGCAAACTTAAAACACCTTTTGAAAAAGGCTTAAGCTCAAACCTAGCATCTGATGGAATCGAATAATCTCCAGTGCCATGAAAAAGAACAATAGGAGGTAGCAGAGAAACAGCATTTGCCATGTTTGGATCTTGAACCATTACTTCTGGTGAAAAGCGTCGTAGGCCTTCCTCTCCTTCCATTATGCTGCAATATAAAAGGCATCATTCGAATCTCTAACATAACAAAAGCAGAGGGGTTCATGTTAAACATTTTAACTCACTTGAACACTAATTAAGTACATACCTTAAAAATATGGATCGATAAAGACCTCTGTTATGGAAATGATCTACCAGATTAAAAACATTATACCTGTTTAGATGTAGAAAATAAAAAGTAAACAAAAAAGATCAATGATGCAAATCTTAGTACTGAATTTGTTGAAGATCATGGCGTTTAAGCAGAGGGAAGGAAGAAAGGACTGAATAAGACAATGAATAATAAGAAGCCAACAATGATTCGACATAGTGTGCTGTGTTGATGAATGACAAACACTAATCTTTGTTTATAGTAATGATTTTATAAAAGTACATACCCGCCGGACAATCCAAAATAAGCCTTAATCCGAGAAAGACTCCAGGAAATACCCTCTTCTTTGGCAGCCTCTTTGATTGCCTGCTCCACAATCGCACATGCGGCAATATGCGCCCCAGCTGACTGCCCCATTAGGTAAATTCTATACAGAAAAAGAGCCATGAAAAATATATTTAACCATTTATGCCATTAGGTAAATTATATATCATAAATCATACAACTCGCTAAGGAGAAGCGCCTCAACCCTCAAGAGTTGCCGGAACCAATCCAGTGACTTTGAACAAACTTTGGAATTTAAGATATTTATCACTAACCTGTTAGGGTCACCACCATATTCTGCAATGTGATTGCACACAAATGAGATTCCTTCGGAAGCATCAGCTAGCATATCGCTCATGGTTCCCTGAGGAAAATTTCTGCAAGTAAAACGATATGTCAGGTAACAGTGAAACAGGAAGAATGAAGACATAGCAAGCATGATGTTGTGTTAAGGTGTAACATAGTTTTCTCCAAAAAGAAGAACAATATAGAAGAGTTCACATAGAATTCAGGAACCATTTCAAGCATATAACTAATTTCTGGAAAGGCCAATTATTTTCATCATAAAGAATAACACACAATGTTCTACAATTAAATACCAAGTTATAGCAGGTCCTACAGAATGTTGGTATATCATGAAAAAACTATTGAATCATTGGATAATGTATGATAAATTAGTAGCCATTAAAGCAACTGCATTACTGGAAAAGAAAAAAGAAATGGAAAAGAAGGAGATAACTTCGAAAGATTAATCCATCACCTGTAATCAATGCATGCCACAATGATATCTCTCTCTGATAACTGTTTTCCTAGAAGAGAACCCCATGCTTTGTAGCTGCAAAAATACAAGAACATCAAAACTTGAAAGAAATGAGTTGGTGTATATAACAATTTACACACATGAACCCTTCCAAAAAGAAACCATAAAATTAGTAGAATTCAATCACTTAGAGATTAAACAGTTTAGCCAATATTTAAATGAAGCATGAGCATCACATACCCAATAATCCAGGCTCCACCAGTAATAAATGCGACAACTGGTTTTGGACCATTGCTATTTTTTGGTAAATACAAGTCAAGCCTGTAAAAGATAATAAAAATAATTAATAAAACTTACATCACTTATCAGAAATAGTAATAACCAACTAAAAACAAAAGAAAAAACACTTATGCTCCAATGATGATCATTATGAGAGATACTAATGCATTCAAACAAGAATCTGAACATATATATATATTACTGAATTTAAACCTTGAATAACTCCTGGGAAAATCATAACTGCATAACAACCAAGTGCAAGGAATTGTATGATCCATTTGTAGCCTATCCTGAATAAAAATAGCAAATCAGAATGCATCGAAAACTTGTTATTTTAAAATATCCATGTCAAACAAACAAACAAACATTACAAAATATAGGTAATTAGTTAAACTCTCAAGTCTCAACCTAGCATTTTAACCATTACTTGTTAGCTATCGATTCACAATATTATAATTCCTAACAAGTATGAACTACTAAGTCAATGGAACTGCACAATAATCACTCATTTTAAGCAGAACCTGTAAAGTGCGAACTTATGAATACCATAACCTACTGAAAATAAGCGAACAAGACAAAAACCAATCATGCAAATTATAAAAAGTTTATAAAGCTAATCAATACTCTAGTTCTGCCTTGGTACTCCATATGATAATATAAGCCTCGAAAACTTACGTTTATGGAAATCTCACAGTTCCAAATCTCAGTTTTCCTGAATATATGCTTCCAAGTATACAAACTCCCAAATCATGGAGACAAAATGCTTAAACATCATGCCAATTTTCCTTTTTCTTTTTTTATTTTTTGTTCAACACATTGACACACATCCACTAGATCAATTCATTGACATGGACACACATTTAGTGATATAATTCCATACCCTTTAGATAGCAATTGCAACATATATAACAGAAAAACAAGCACAATGGCTTTTCTCACCAAGGGAAACCTATCTACATCAATCAAACGCCACCATCACTACATCCTATCATTAACAATGACAACCAACAAACCATTAAAATCTTAAATCCCTTTCAATCATTGGACTTAAAATGTTTATGGTTCCACATATGACCAACAGGATCAGCTCCTATATCACTTTTTCTTTCAAATTATCGCCATTTCTTCAACTCATAAACCATATCCATAGACAATTCATCAAAATTCAAGTCCTTTTCAATGCAAATTCTACATGTAACCAAAGAAAAACACACACAAACAAAACAATAGATTAGATTAAGATTTGAGAATCATACCCAAGATATGCCAGCATCGTCAAGAAAAGCCTTGTCAATAGAAATGTTTCAGATGCAACATGCCTAACTTCCTCACCAATTGAAGAAGACGAAAACTTTCTACCACCACCACCACCACCGCGACGATCACCATCGACGGTTCTGATTTCATTTCCATTTCCCTTCCCATTGCCACCACCACCACCATCGGAGATCGAAGGAAACGAATCCTCACTCGCATTGCGCCTTCTCCTCTTCTGACCACCGTTGTTGAAGCTCGACGCCTTTGGAATGTTTGGCTTGGAGGGCATAACGGTCTTTACGTTGGTGACGTCATCTAAAGAAGAAGAAGAAGATGCTGATGAAGAACGTTGAAGGAGCCTTGCAGAAGCGTCATCGGTTTCAATTCCTTTCACCACCATTATTGTCGTTGCATTAACAGATGAAGAAGAAGAAGAAGAATAAGGAGAAGAATGAGTGCGACTTGGAATTGAAGAAATGGAAAATGGAGGTGAATGATCCAAAGCAATTGCACCCCTCTTGTTCTTCATAGATATCGGAAGAAGCGTCTTAGATGCCATTTTTATTTTTTTGGCTTTGTCTTTTCTATTTTTGGAGGGTTTATTTTTTGAAATTTTGTTTGGTTCGATTTGGGAATAATAATAATAATAATAATTAAAAAAGAAGGGTTTTTACTTTTTTAGTCACCAAACAAAAGAGAAGATGGAATTTTGGGGATAAGAGGAGGTTGGGACAACTGTTAATTGGGACAGTTGGGTTGTGAAATTCGAAGTGTTGAGAGAGAGAAATTTTAGGGTTCTGGGAAATTGGGGATTCTGAAGAATGAAGAAGGAAGAAGAAGGTGCTTACTTTGTTGATTGGATTTCATTGCTGCCAATGTGGGGTCCACTTAAGTTTTTGAGTAAAAGACAATTGTAACAGATAACTACCTTTTTTGAGCTCTAACTTCTTCTTTTTTTTAATTAAAAAAATTGCGTTAATAATTTCTTCTCCTTTAATATTCTAGAAATTGTAAAATAGGATGTATTGGAAATTCTAAAAAATTACACAAATATCAATTTATATGATGTTTGCATTAGTTGATGACATTATTTCAAATTTTTACTTAAAAGCTTCTTATTATATTGATAAATTTGTGCTTTTTATTACTCTTATCAAGTGAGTATGGATATAACTTCATACTATTATTATTATGAAACATTAAGTTTGAGAACTTAAATGATAAAATATTATACAAAATAATTTATAAGTGAACATTTTTTTTCCGTGCAAGAAGTGAACATTTATTTCAAAGTCCTTCGCCCATACGCTTTAGTAGCATGATTAAAATATTAAATAATTTATAAATAGATTTAGACATCCAATAATAATTTATAACATATTTGCAAGAAACATGTATGGATAAAATACAGCTTGGCCTTTGCTTATAGGAGCATGCATCTGTCTGTGCATTGATGATTGATCCATAGCAGTTTAAAAGCTGGAATTGCTTATTTGGCTTTTGCTTCTATTAGGCCTCACCCTTGATTTTATCTATCTATATAATTTTACATTCATGTTAATAATTATAAAAAAATAACTATTAAATCAGTTATTTATATAAAATATTTATTAAAATATAAAATATATATTAAAAAATAATTAAATAATATATGTATCGTTTTCGTCCCAACGTTTGGGATAAGTCCTATTTGTGTCCTTAACGTTTAAATCGTCCTATTTGTGTCCTTAACATTTGTAGAAGTGATTCAATGTTATCTTGCCGTCAATTACACATCATAAACGTTTTAGTTTGAGTTTTAAAAATTTCTTCTTGAAGTTAGAATATAAATATCTGTGATAGAATCGATGATCCACTCCAAAAAAATAGCTTATCAATAGTTGAAACTAATTCCTACAACATTTACATAATTCACTTTTCTATGAACATAATCGAATCTAAACACAATAGTGGGTATAATATTAAAATCAAACACATCCAAGTGAGATCTAATTGAAAATGAATACATCCAAGTAAGAATCATTGAAAAATATAATCTGATTTATTAGTATAATTGATAGTAAAATAACATTGAATCACTTCTATAAACGTTAGAGATACAAATAGGACGATTTAAACGTTAGGGACACAAATAGGACTTACCCCAAACGTTGGAGACAAAAACAATACTTTGCTCAATAAAAAATTATCTACTAAATCAATTATTTGTGTATGAATATATATTATTTTATATATTTTTAATATATATTTCATATTTTATGTAATTTATACAAACAATTGATTTTATGATTTTTTTTACACGTAACATAATTATTTTAATATAATAATTTAATTTAAAAAAGTATTAACTGTGAGATAAAAATATTTATGAATGAATATTCATTTTGATTCCAGATAATTTGTTGAAGGACTACTAGGTCTCTAAGAGAAAAATACTCATTTCGATTTTTGATATTTAATTTTGTGAGACTGATTAATCTTTTTATTAATTATTGAACATATTTATGTGACACGTTAATCACTAATATATCATCAATTTAATTTTTATAAATAAAAAATTAAAAAATAATTAATATTTATTAGTTTTACGTAAATTTAGCTAATATATTTAAAAAAGATGACAAAAAAATTAAACGGTCTTGACAATTATCTTTAAAAGATATCAGAAACTTTTAACAAAAAAAATTATCAATTATAATTCGCTCTTAAGAGATAAATTAATAATTTAATATGTCATTTAAATTTATTTCATTAATACAGAGAGAAATATCGACAGAAAAAGTAATTCAAGTATTGACAGAAG
>NW_026264258.1:2566573-2577998 GCF_000817695.3 Arachis duranensis
TCAATAATTCAAGTAGAAGCATTAACACTCTAAATTTGGCATTTTTTGGGTCAGTCAAAATGGGCCTTATGACGTTTTTGGTCAGGAGGCGCAGTGATTGTTAATTGTTTAAACTTACTGTTGGGCCTATCCAAAAATTTTGCTTTCTTAACAAAAAAGGAAACAGGGGCATTAGTTTCTTTAGGAAGGGTAAAGAAGTTAAGTTATTAGTTAGGATAATAGTACTAGAATTTCGCATATTTTAATTAATTAATAAATTAATTTGTAATGAAGGGGTCCGTTTTCCCTAACCTTGCGAAAAAACCCGTTAAAGCCTCTCACAACTAGTCCCAGCTGTCGCCGTCACCGCCGCCGCCTCTCCGGTTTGCCGCCGCATCCGCTGCCGCGCTCGTTTCTCGTTCTTCTGTTCCATATGCAAGATTCGAATCTGTTTCTGTGCTGCTTCCGTTCTTCCACTTCCGTACGCTGCTCTGCTTCCTCTTTTTTGCTACTTAGCTTTTAGCTGATAATGAATGTGTTGTTGCTTCTGCTATAAGTGAATCTTTGCAGTACATTATTGAATTATAGCTGCTATAAGTGTTGTTGTTGATTTTAATTTAGTTATTTATTGTTGCTGCTGCTGCTGATAATTTTTATTTATACCAATTCCTATGAATCTGAACTTGTTCTAAAGGTTAAACTATGTATGCTTGTTAAAGAAAATTGGATTAGGCATTGATAATAGAGCCAAGAAGTAGTATATTTGGAACATTAGGCAAGAAAAGAAACAAAAAATCATTGGATTATTTTGCACTAGCTTAGTGTCAGCATAGGATTTTGTATTGTATGATTATCGTTGAAGCACGTTTTCTGGTGTAAAGCCAAAAATTGAGGTTGTACAAACTTTTGATTCATTCTATAGATGCTGTTATGGCAATTGAGTATGATCAAGTTTTGCTGTATTAGAACTAATACTACATACCAGAATATCAATTTGATATTTATTTCTTCTTGCCATGTTTGATGTCTAGTGTCTAGTCCAGTTTTTGGAAGCTAGGTTTCCCTAACCAGCTACTCTTAATACCTGGTGCTTTGTCTCTCTCTCTCTCTCTCTCTCTCTCTCTGCTACAGTTTTGTTTGTGTGATCAAAACGGAGTTTTGTTGTTGGCATTGCTCAATATTAATCTTCCATGTGGCTTAGCTTCAAGTTCCCCATCATCAAGTTCACTCACAGCTCCAAGTTCAAATTCAAGTTTGCTTCAACTGCTGCACTTGCACACTTCAATGTTTCACACACCAATTTCAGTGAAAGTGAGGATTCTTCTTCTTCATCATCTTCTTCTTATTGTAGCAGCAATAACATCACCAAAGACAACATAAAAGAAGAAAGTTTTCACATTGTGAAGAGTTTGCAGAACGATCCTTCTCTTGCTTTTTCACTCTTCACTCAACTGAAGCAACAACAATTTGTGGGGTTCCCTGAGAACATTTCAACCTATGCAGCAATCATCAGGATTTTCTGCTACTGGGGCTTGAATAGAAGGTTGGATTCCGTGTTCCATGATCTTATTGCACTGTCTAAACAGCACCCTTCATTTGAAATCCATGACTTGTTTGAGTTACTAGTGGATGATGGTGGTGTTAATGGTGGGAATCACAATTACATGCTTAGAGCAATTGATGTGTATCTTAAAGCTTGTGTTGTTCTTAAAATGTTTGACAAGGCCATTGATTTCTTGTTCCGAACTAGGAGGCACGGTGTTGTGCCGAATATCCTTACTTGTAACTTTCTTATAAATAGGATGGTTGAGAGTGGTAAGGTTGATATGGCGTTGGCAATTTATAGGCAACTCAAGAGACTTGGTTTGTGTCCTAACCATTACACTTATGGTATTGTGATAAAGGCATTCTGTAAGAAGTGTGAACTGAAAGAGGCAGCTTATGTGTTCAAGGAGATGGAAAAAGCCGGGGTAAGGCCTCATTCGTATTGTTACACGGCTTATATTGAGGGGCTTTGCAAGAATATGAGGTCTGATTTGGGATATGAAGTTCTCCAAGCATGTAGAAGGGAGAATGTGCCTGTAGACCTTTATGCTTACATAGTCGTTATCCGGGGGTTTTGTAGTGAGATGAAGTTGGATGAAGTCGAGAGGGTGTATTTAGATATGGAAAAGAAGGGGTTGGTTTGTCAGGTGGATGTTTATTCACCATTGATCTATGGGTACTGTAAAAGTCATAATCTGCTTAAAGCTTTAGCCCTACATGAAGCCATGCTTTCAAGAGGTATAAAAACAAATTGTGTGATTGTTAGCTACCTCCTCCAGTGCTTGGTTGAGATGGGCCTTACTATGGAGGTGGTTGAGCTGTTCAAAGAATTGAAGGAATCAGGCATGTTTCTTGATGGGGTGGCCTACAACATTGTATTCAGCGCTTTGTGTAAGTTGGAGAAAGTGGACGATGCAGTGGACATGGTGGAAGACATGAAAGCTAAGCGTATGGTTTTAGATATTAAGCACTATACAACCCTTATAAATGGATACTTCCTTCGGGGTAAACTTGTTGATGCCTTTGCTATGTTCAAAGAAATGAAAGAGAAAGGTTTGAAGCCTGATATTGTCACGTATAATGTAATTGCTGCTGGTTTGTCTAGAAACGGCCAGGCTCATGATGCAATTGACCTTTTGGACTATATGGAGACTCAAGGTGTGAAGCCAAACTCCATTACACACAAGATGATCATCGAAGGTTTATGTTCAGCGGGGAAGGTAGTGGAAGCCGAGGCATATTTTAACAGCTTGGAAGATAGGAGCATTGAAGTCTATTCCGCCATGGTGAATGGCTACTGTGAAGCAAACCTTGTCGGAAAATCCTATGAACTATTCCTTAATCTGTCAAACCAAGGAGATATTTCTAAAGAAGGTTCCTGTTTTAAGCTACTTGATAAACTCTGCATGGCAGGTGACATCCACAAAGCTATTATGCTGCTAGATACAATGTTGGCTCTTAACGTGGAACCTAGCAAAATAATGTATTCTAAAGTAATAGCTGCTATGTGCCATGATGGGAAATTGGAATATGCTCGTTCTTTGTTTGATTTTTTCATCAAGAAAGGATTTATGCCTGATGTAATAACTTACACAATTATGATAAATACATATTGTAGGATGAACTACTTGAAAGAGGCCCATGAACTCTTTGAGGATATGAAGAGAAAAGGGATAAAACCTGATGTCATTACGTATACAGTTCTACTTGATGGGAACTTGAAAGCAAATTTAAGAAGGCATTTCTTGTCTCCAAGTGGAAAAAGAACAGGGGACGTTTCTTCTCTCTGGATGGAGATGCAGAAAATGGAAATAACTCCAGATGTTGTTAGTTACACTGTGTTGATTGATGGTCAAATAAGGGCGGCTAACTTTCAAGATGCTATTAGCCTCTTCGATGAAATGGTTGACAGAGGATTACAACCAGATACTGTAACATATAGTGCTATGATTTCTGGCTTTTGTATCCGAGGGCACATGGAGAAAGCTCATACACTGCTTAAGGAAATGTCTTCCAAAGGAATGACACCAGGATCTGATCTCATCTTGGCTTTTAAACGTGGTATTGTGAAAGCTAGAAAGGTTCAATTTCGAAAGTAATCAATCAGTATAGACGGTTTGAGCTTCCGTTTGTCCCAAGTCTTAAAGTATATCAAGTAAATACCCAAAGGTGAAGTAAAGTCCAATATGCTGTTAATTAATTTGTGAAGACTTACTGAATTATAGTTGTTTGATTATTGACCAAGAGATTGTGTTTGCTTATACAGGTTTGAAAGAGAAAATCCTTGTGATTTGATTACTAGGAAGTTGTTGTGCATAGGTATGGATCTACAGTATATGAGTTAGAATGACATGTAATTATGAAACAATTGACACAGTGTTCTGTGCAGTACATCGTTCACGGAAAATTCTTAAGAAAGTTGCAGTCAAAGTTGAATCAGGTGAAGACTAATGCAAATGTGTTTCTTCAGGTAATTGATTAGTCTACTTTTCATTTGGGAGTATAAGGTTTCTCCTTTAATAACCGAAACTACAGTGACCACAGAATTTTGTACTACTTTTTTACAATAAAGTGACTATGGTCTTTCCTCCACAAGTAGAGAGGCTGTTTTGATATTTGAACTTGTGATCTAGACAAAAACTTTACCACTCCACCCAAGATTATTGGAAAGTATTAGGAATATATAAATCTTCAAGAAAAAAGAAAAGAAAATTGCATTTAACTTGTTTAGTCCTTGGAAACTTTCATCTGCACTTCCAAAATTTTATGTTTACCTCAAGAAGTTGTTTGGCCCCTTGTATCTGGTGCTATTATTAAGTGTAAAGCCAAAGTTGAGCTTTCTCAATAGGAACTATAAGATTAGTGCATTATCTAATTTCATTATATCTCTACTCTTTTTTCTTTGTCAATTAGAGATTCCTTGTGCACCCTATCTAACACCTTGTTTTTATCCTTTTGTTACTAGCAAACTATTATAGCATCTAACTAAAAAGGCTCATCAATTAACGGCTTAGCTTCAGTATTATCTCTCACCCATTATCACATGCTAATTTTTATGATAACAAATTTTCCCTTGGATGAGTTCTTTGTGTAATTTTAATCAACTGTATAAAAAGGAGATACCTTTTCTTCATATGGCATTTGGGTCTACCGAGTTTAAAGTGCTAGTAAGGATGTTTGTGATTACACTCGTATCTATAGATCTATAGATATGTGTTTGTCAGTAATAGCTTCCCATGCTTTTCGTTCCTTGCTTTAATATTGAAGTTTGAATCCCATGCAAACACAGTTCAAAGTTCAAACTCCTAACCAAATTAAGCTATCGATTTCGAAAATATCTAAAATGAGTAGCCTAACTTTATGTTGTTTAACGGAGTATTAAAATGAAAGTTAATGTAAACATTTTGTTGGATCTCTTGACATGACCAAAAAACCATAAAATCATCTGGATCATTGTACAAAATATTATTGCTTACTACCAAAAAGCCATTAATTACCATATTTAAAATTTGTCCTATTTCGATACTTTGTTATTTTCTTTTGCAGGCTTGTGTTGTATTTTCCTTAAAACAATGGTCCAAGACCATTTGTTGCTATAGTTACTGATTTCGCTGGATTATCAGGTATTCAGGTATGTAATGTACATGTACATGCTGCATTTTCAAAAGTGCTTTTTGTTCTGTGTGAGATGGAAAGATTGGCTCACCTTATCAATACCTATATTGAACACAACACGTGGAAACCAATTAAGATCAGTAGGAATGATCCTAATTTACCTCACATGTGCTTTTCAAATGATATTATTATGTTTGTCACGGTCACTTATGAGCAAGTTAACATCATCAAAAGTATGCTAGAGATTGTTCTGCAATGATTCTATTAAGAAAATTAATTCAAAGTCAGTCTTGCATTTTCTTTTTCTGGTAATGTCTCTAGTCAGCTAAGACAAGATTTGAGCGCTCGAAGCTCGAGCACCTTAAGGATTAATTTACCAAGGAGATTTTAAACCATGGCTAGACACGGTAGGAACCTTATTTTCTCTCTTGCGTGCTGTCGTCGTCGAGAATAATACCAAATTACTAGTCCTCTTCGTAAAATTGCACTGCAGGGTCATATCTTTGGCTAAGGACTATGCTAGATATCACAAGGGAAGTTTCATTTTGGCTTGGATGTAAATTTAGGATCTTGTTTGGTAACCAAAACAAAGCTGTGGAGTATTTCTTAGGGTTTGTGTATTTTTGTAGAAACATGGACCATAGGTCTTGTGGTGACGCCACGAGCAATCTAGGGCTACACAGTGTCTCGTCTGACTATAAGGGAATTAGCCGACGACAGAGAATTGTTGGTGGATGCAAACCTTATGCCGGGAAGCTAACACGCACGTGGACGAGTTGGCTAGTTTGGGGGGTCATGGTCTGCCTAAAGGTATCTCCATTTTCGGAGTAATTTTTTGTTGTTAGTAACCATGGAAGAGCAATTGTTACACCCTTTCTTTTTCCCCACATAATTTCTGAGTATTATGTAGGTTTCACCCACATTTTTTATGGTCATTATTCCTTGCGAAGGAAGAATCACTCTCTGTTGATGAGTGTACAATAAATTTTCCATAACATTCTTAGGAATATATATGCTTAAAATTTGTAATGTGATTTACTTAATTCTTTTGTCAAATATTATTTATCTTTGTTGTATCTAAGTAGTGATTAAACATTTTAATATTTTGTTCCATCAATATCCATCAAGTCAATATTTAAAATTCAAGTAATGCAAGACATACAAGTGGTTTTTAACCAAATCTCCAACTAAATTTTGCTGTTTAATACTATGGCACTTGATGAATATAAATGGATCAAAATTAAATAAATAATTATGTTCTCATTTTAGCTTATACAAGAAAAAATAAAATAAGATTTCAAAGCTATGTAGGAAATTCGTTCTATGAAAAAAAGAATTCCCATCTCTAAATCGTACAATATATATAAAGATTAGAAAAATTTTAGCCAAAAAAGAAAAAAGAAGAAAAGGAAAAAGAGAAAGGATATATTTACATATATAAAGATCATTGTCACACACAAGTATTGTTTTTAGCGTCTGCCGAAAGAGATCAATCATTGACTTTGACTCAAATGCTTTATTATCTTTTTTGTAAGCACTAATTGCTACTAGTGGCATAACTCTTCCATGATCATGCATTGGTGGTTATATATTTAACCTAAAAAAAGTGGGAAAAAAAATCTAATTAAGTTGTGTATGATTTTGATAAATCATTCTCATCAAACTTGGGGAGTTAGGGTTACATCTGGATGCCACATAAATGTGATATGAAAGCATATTTCATAGTCAAATATATAAAGTAATTTAGGCAACTAATTTGGTACTTTTACTTCTTACAATTGATAACACCGTAACACTTTAAAATGCTACAACTTAAGTTAGAAGAATTCCTAATATAAGAAAAATAATTATAACGTTGAGAATATGTTATGAATTAGGTTAAAAATGCTAGTTCAAAGAAAAGAGAAAGATTTTGAAAGGTTAAATCTCATTCATGAGTTTTATTATTTGGAGACTTTTGTCAACGTTCCAAGATTTTCCAAACTCTTCATTTTCAAGTTTTCCAAATTCGAATTTTTTTAGTTTTTAATTTAATTTAAATTTTTATCTCTAATATATAAGTTATTAGTTTACAATTTTTTACCATTTAAGTTTTTATTGCTAATGCAATAAAGAATAAAATTGTAAAAATATATAATAAGCTTTTCAAATCCATCTTCCTTACATATTTTAAACTTGTGAACAAGAGGAGATATAAAAACCTTAAACAATGTATATGCATAACATTGTATACACATTACCATACTATTAGAATTTAGAAGAGATGGTTCATAACAATGTCTTGAAAATGAAATTAATGAGTGCTTCACATTTTTTTTCTTCATAAATTAAAGTGTATGAAAAACCAAACCTCACGTACCTGAAAGGGCCAATTTTTTTTTATAATGATTAAATATGTGTAATATGTTATTATTGGAAGTTTGAGTGTTTTTGTTTGATATGAAATTATTTTTTTAATTAATATTAATCAAATCTGAGGGGCTGATTTATATTTTTAATTATTTTGTTTGAAAACAAAAATCGAAAAATTCAATTTTAGTGCTAAATTTTTTTTAAGTTTCAAAAATGTAAATCAGATGATCCGATTTGTAATTCTTTTTTAAAAAGTTAAACAACATAAATCATTAAGTCCGGCTTTTAGAGATTGTTGTGCAACTAAACAAGAAATCGGAGGCACCAATTTTGTTTCTCCTATATCATTAAAAAATACATCTCTTGACTCATTCTGTTATGTTACACACTACCATGTCGTTTATATTTCATTAACGGTTGAGTTTTAGAAATTTAACTTTATTAGTTTTGGATGATTTTCTTAATTAATTAATCTATCTAAACATAATTAAAGCAGTCAAAAGATTGTCTACACTATTAGGTTTATTAGATGTTTAATGAAAGTTTAAGGATGTGGACTTAAAAAGTAGAAACAACAGCTAGTTATTATTATTTAAGTGATTAATTGTTTCAATAATTTCTTTTAGATTCTCTCTACTTTGTTCTGGTACAAAGTACTCAATTATAATCAAGAAATATGGCAAAAAAAAAAAGTTGAATAATCATATGAAAAATATGCACTTCAAAACTATAAAAGCTAGACAATGCATGTGAGCTTTTTTCCTCTTAAAATTATATATATATTATATATTTTTTAGATGAAGCAAGTATTTTTTTAATATTGAAGTATATATATATTGTTCTCTTAAAATTGATTTTTCCATATATAGGACTTAAATGAAAGACTATTTACTAATGGATTAATCAGAGAGATAATTACCTGGACCTTTTAATATTATTGGTTGAAATTATTAGAAATGAAAAACCTTATTATTTTATGGGTTTTTTTATGTGAATAAAGTAACTACAAAAATAACTAATGAATTAATTTCCTGGATCCAACATGATTTACGCAAATGTTTGTTTTTATTTAGAGTAAATTACAGTGAGGCACAACAATTTACCAATATATATACATGTAAATCGCATCGGAAAAGAGCAACTTAATATTTTTAAAATCACTTTAAACCACAGCAAAAATATAATTAATTAATCTCATCACCTCTTAAAGCTAAAATTTGTCCATAAATCGCAAAATTATACTGCGATCTATGATTTATGAACTAAAAAATTACAATTCATTGGTCAGCTTACTTGTCTGCTTAAACAAGTGTCAAAAGTTCGAATCCCATGCATACAGCAATTTATTGGTCAGTGACAGACATTTAAACAAAGTTCAAATCTGGGACTAGGACTGACAATGGGTAGGGTAGGATAGGGTTTGAACTCTACCTTAATCCTATCCGCTGGTTAAAAATTTCATTAAAATTCTACCTTATTTTATCTGCGAGTTGAAAATTTCATTAAAACTCTATCCTATCCTATCCGCGGGTTGAGAATCTCTCGACCTTAACCCTACCCGCACCGTAAAATTCTAAACTCTACCAGTCTACCCTATCCTGCTATCTGTAGAAATATCAAATTTTTTTAAAACAAATATAAAAAAAATTCAATCATTCCAAATTTTCATACATATTAATAAAATAAAAAATAAAAAACTAAATTCAAATTAGAATTAAAAACAATAAAATCTTAAAATAATCCAACATAAAATTACAAACACACATATTATTATAAATATATAAATACTCTAAATTTCTAAATTAACTAACTAATTTAGTAATTGCTCACTTATTGTAAGTTATTATATGAGAGAGATCGTGGATTTAACTCTTACTTCTTTCACTATATATCTAATTTTTATAATATATTATATATAGAGTACGGATATAGTAGTATACGGATTTAGGGTGTATCTATCCTATCCTACTCTATCCATAAGTATACTAAAAAAAATCAGTAAACACCATAAAACTATAAAAATCTAAATAATGTATGTAGTATTATTTAATTATCTTTGTTAGAGTTTAATTTCAATAACTAAATTATTTGGATTTATTTTAATAAATTCCTAGCAAAGCTATGGGTTTTTTTTTATATTTATTAAAAGGATTAGAGCATATAACATCACGAAGTCCGAATAATAAAAATAGGATTTTACCATGTAAACAATAAAAATTCTGAATAGTGTAAATAATGGACTAATTTTTTAGCCCATCCAAAATAAAAAAAAACACTCCAAATTAAGTTAAAAAAAATCTTTTTAAATCTACTGTTTGAAATTTTAATTATTTCCTCCTTTTAATTTTAACTACACTTCCTTCTAATCCAAATTCCTCATCAGTGTCGCCATCTCCTATCTTCACCAACTTCGAGTACTGTATTAAGAATAAACATTTCATTTGCATAAAGAATAAATATTTCATTTACATTGAAAACAAACATTTCATTTATATGAAGAACAAACATCTCATTTACTCTAAGAATAAACATCTCATTTGCATCCACATGCATATATAAAACTTCTACAGTATATCTTCTCACTATGCGTCCAGCATGTTGTTATACGCGTAGCCTTATTTAGATCATATTGTGCGGCGTTGTGAGATTTTTGGCGAAGATGGTGGAAGAGTAAAGGAAAAAGAAACGAGAACCGCCGTAAAATCTTACGAATCAATGTCGTAGGAGGCGAGAACGGAATGAAAATTTTACGTGGCTTTGAACAATACGTTAGTGCCGAGGTAGTTATCGTTGTTGTCAACGGTGGTAGTGAGCTGGAACAGTAAAGGCGGGGACTGCGGAGGGTGCACGGTTGGCACGCAGATGGACAGTGCAAAAGATGACACAATGAGCGATCGGACGTTCGCAGAGATGCTTGAGCGGCGTCGATGGATGGATGAAGGCGTCGGCTGGAGGCTGGATAGCGTCGACTAGAGGCTGGCGGCATTATATCGGAGAGAGGGAAAGTGAAGCGACACCGAGGTGTCTGACAGAAAATGACAAATAAAGAAGAGAGATTAAATTTAAATTGGGTGTGCTAATCCTTATTCATAAAATTTTAAAATTTGAAATTAAAAATAATTAATTAATAATTTAATTTATAATTTTAAAATTTTTTACTCTATTATGCACATTGTTTACTTGTTTTATTGTCTACCTATATTTTTTTTATAAAAATAATAGTCGAATTATAATGGACCAATCAATTTTTATAACATACAAAAAAATAATATACAGCAAAAAAAAAAGAAAAAAGATAAACACATGCACAGGATCATATTTTTGTGTAGATTTTATTTAATTTTATCACAAAGAAATAATAAATTTCATAATATATAAATATAAGCACGGATAACTTAAAGTTCATATATTCATGATCACATGTGGTGCCACTCTTATATATCAAGTGAGATTTGCTTCTACTTTTTGGGAACCAAATGGAAATTCAAAATGATTTTAGGTTTGGTTGATAGAGACTTTTGCTTCATGCAAATACATAATACACATTTGTTTGTTTCTTAGCTTCCTACCTTATAATAATAAAGTTTCATATATCAAAAGATAATAAAGTATTAAGTGGGGCAACTTGTTCATTTTCACCACAATATATATATTTTCATCAAAAGTTATTCATAGAGTGATGATGAATATATTTCTAAAAAAAATTTATTTTTTTAGCCTTATTGTATTATATATATATATTTGAAAAAAATACATTTGATTTGGCCTTTTTATTTGGACTGGCTTTAATTGCACCTTGTTGCTTTATTACATAAGAGATATTTAATTATCACTTTTTCTATATTTTTTATTTTTATTTTTTTACCACCTTGTGCTTTAAATAATTTATGGTTTCAAAATATATATATATATAATTATTTATTCTACCTTTACA
>NW_026264258.1:2578010-2578843 GCF_000817695.3 Arachis duranensis
ATTCAACATGGCAAAAATTAAATCGTATGTATCAAAACATGAATGAACATTAGTATTATTAAAAGTCAATCCCATAATTTGTGCAACATATGAAAAATATACATATACCACTTTATAAAACTCAAATAAACATTATTATTATTGGCTCAAAATCATTAGCACTATATGTTTTAATATTTTTATTGGTTGAGGAATGAACATGCCAGAGTATACAAGATATATATAAGATGATGAAGAGTCACCAAATTATTAAAGTAGTGCTTGAAAGCAGAATCTAGATTTGCGGCTTATTGTGTTTGTGTGCATAATAAATGATGATCAAATTTACATATTTATCTTTTCATTAATCAAATTATTTGATAACATGGAAATAATAATTATTGCGACATAGCATGTTGATATACATCTTTTTCAACAAGGATAAGATAAATGGCGCCCGATTTGTTGGTTTTGGATGTCTTAAACCTTTTAAAATTTAAGTTTAATTATTTTATTAGTCTTTATAATTTTATTAAATTTTTATATTATTTTTTAATTTTATAATTAAATTATTTTTAATATAAAAAATATTAAAATTAATTGAATCTATATATATTCGTAAATTGAAGATATATATTCATAATTAAAAATTTAATTAAATTTTTTATCACATATTTTTTAGAAAAATATTTTATTAATTTTAATATTTTTGACATGAAAAAAATCTAATTATAAAATTAAAAGTAGTTTAGAGACTCAATTAAAAAAAATCTAACTAAAAATTTGATAAAATTATTAGAATTAACAGAATAATTAAATTTAAAATTTATAAGACAAAATTGTTTTTCTTTATT
>NW_026264258.1:2579198-2582569 GCF_000817695.3 Arachis duranensis
ATAAACTTAACAATTTAATTAAGTTAATTTGTAAACCTTAATTAGTATTGAATATTAATAAGGTGGCGAATGAAGTAATAACTGAAAAAAAAACTTTATTATACTAACGAAAAGCTTTTAAATATATGGATATATTGATATTTTAATAAATTTTAACCTTTAATTTTAGTTATATATTATATATATTATTTATAATTAAAATCAACAATTAAAAATTATTAAAATTTCAGTATACCGAATTATCGATACACTTAAAAGTTTTTTTATACTAAAATGTGATAGAATCTGACTTTGCTGACTCTGGGTTTCAATTTTTACTGGTTTTTCCCATTTTCTTTTTTAGGCTTGATTCCGAGTAACCGACATTCAAATTTAAGTTTGGATTATTTATTTATTTATTTATTTATTTAATTTTTGTGTGTGAATCAGGCACATCGAAAAAATTTATTCTTATTTTTAATATTTTAGCAGAGACAAAAAAGAGTTTAAATAATTGAACGTTTCATTTTATTTTTTAAATAGAATAATCCATCACTATATAACAAGGTTGGATTTCATTACCTATTTTAAAATATCAAATAATCTTGTAAATTACTAGAAAGATCACAAGTTGCATGTATTTTTAACTTTGATTTTTTTATATATAGAAAAAGTAATATAAATATATTTAAGTGATGGAACCCAACAAGTGCCAAATTGTGTAGAAGCTATTTTTATTCGTTATACCCCTAAAAAGGATCAAAGAAACCAAAAACTAATTTTAATGCATGCCATGTGTAAATATAATATATATGTACGATAAAATTCTTATCCAAATGCAAAGTCATGCATGAAAGTCTACAAGATCTTATTTTTTGACTTTATTATTAAGTAACCATCACTTTTAAAATTTAATGGATCTAACATTTCTAGTATATAATCCATGATATTTTTTTTATGGGGTTAGAGCAGTTTTCATATATAATTATTTAATTGCATATTTTTTAAATAATTATTTAATAATTAATATAAAAATAACTATTTTTTAAACATGATGTTATATAATTGAATACAGATATAAAACTGCTTTACATTGATATTGTACCGAAATTAAATTTTTATACACGATTTTAATTTGTTTTTAAAAGAAATACAGTCTTATCTAATAATTAATTAAATAATAATCTCACTCATCATAGTTATAATTTTTAATTTAGTAATAAGTGATTGATGTAACATATATCTTACTTATATTGCATATGATACACCTGGCATCCATTTTTGCTCCTAATTTTCATAGTATATTTGTACTTATGAAAAGAGATAAAGGAAAATAATAGAATAAACCAAAGAAATCCAAAATGCTATGGATGCCCTAAGAGTCATAAAAATTCTCAAAATCTTTAAAAGATGATTTTGATTCTTTCAAAGATAAAAAAAAATGACATTATTATTCTTGCATAATCTCATCACTACTACATGCATGTGACAGATACAATATGTCTTCCTCTTTTTTTTTTTATTTTATGTCTCTTTTATATTTTACAATTCTTTTCCTCAGTACATGGAACAGGATTTATACTATCCAAGCTAAGATGCTATATTATTGTTCGAATATGAGAATTATTATTTTAGGTGGCTACTTGTTAATTTTCCCTTTCTATCTTGTCTCTTTTTTTTGGAATGTGTGATTTTTTATTAAAAAAATATATAAATAACTACCATGGATGTCAAAGAAATAATTTATCATCATTATTCACTACATAAAAAAAGACAGATTTCGATGATTTTTTAATGACAGTTTCAAAAACTGTCATCAAATAATATTACCAATTCATCATATATATGGTTATAAAAACAAATAACGTCGAATAAAATGATACTGAGTGAAGTGTTACAAAATAAAACATTATCGGAATAAAATGTGACGATTTTAGTAGTTTCTTTTAAATTTGTCATTCTAACTGCTGTCAGATTTTATTTAACGACGATTTCTAAAAATGCTGCTAAATGTCTGCCATTATTTGTCTATTTTTTTTTTAGTGACTTAGATAAAAAGTTGCACATCGAAAAATAAAAGTATAAAAAAGAATCTTATAAGACTTTGGACTTTTTTACCATAATAGTTAGTTTTTTGTGGTGATAATTCTTCTAAGTCTTATAACTCATTATATGAACGTTCATATACTTGAAATGCGTATGTATTTTTTATAACTAAATTATAAATTCGTATCCAAAATAATGTAGCTTAGCATTTATGTCAATTAAGATACTAAAAGTAGTAGTAATAATAATAATTGCACTATATATGGGTTGGATGCAAACCCTAATAATATAAAAAGGTTCCTAGTTATTTGTACATTATTTAATTTCTATCATCTATCTAAAATGATTGATGTGTCAATACTAAGATCAAAAAATAAATAAGAGTTTAAGAGCTAAGCCAATTTTGCTAGCTATATATATTCCTAGCTAGTTGTTTATCACTTTTAGTAAATATGCTACAAGCCAAGAAAATCCACTTTTGGTTTCTCTAATCTATGTGTCAGTAAATTAATAAACTTTGGAACTTTTTAATTTGCACAAATTTTATATATTTTCTATACCTCACGTGAATACAAATACATGCAAGACATAAATGGATTATGAGTTGAAATATTTGCCTAAACTAGAATTAAGCTTTACTTTCTAATTCAATAAGATTATTACTGACTTTAAATAAAGTATAAAACAAATGCACTTTGGTTATATGAAAATGATTTCTTGTCCATTGTTTTTATATCGGTTATATTTTTAGTATACTAATTATATAAATTTGTTTTTAGGTGAAACCTTTAATAAATATTAAATATAATACCTTATATAAATTTTGTATTATTGGGATAAATATATTCTCTTATTAATCTATTTTTTTACCAGCTACTTGATAAGTTTAAATATAATATCTTATTATAAAATTTCTTGTATTACTTAATTATTTTAAATAATATAAATGCCACTTAATAAAATTATTGTGACAAATATATATCATTCCTTTTGACATTACATGTCAATATCACCCTATCAATTAGGTACAATTCCTTCAAGAATAATTCAATGGTTTTAGAAGAATCAGAACCACCTACTCATTAATCACACTGAGAGAAGAAAAGTGTTATATAATTAATACATTAAAATAATGAAAAATAAAGGATAAATTAAAGCATATACTCCTAAGGCTGTTCCTAAGAGAAATAATAATTGTTTACTGGAAATGAGTATATGCCTGACTAATGGATTACGTTAATGCACATATATGCAAGGTGTGGATAGAATCATACTACTATTTATTAAAGTGGGATATTCTTATTTCATACTCAATTTTCCAGCAGTGATTTTTTTTATTGGTGTGT
>NW_026264258.1:2582577-2585230 GCF_000817695.3 Arachis duranensis
ATTAATTATTATAAGTTTTTAACTATACATATCATTTTAAAATTAATTTTTAAGAGTTAAATATTTTCTATAGCACAAGCAATAATATAAAATTATATATATGAGTAATGTTTAATTATTATATGACTATTGAATAACAATAATAATACATAATCTGATCTGTATATTATCTAATCCTAATTGGAATATAATAATCAATAATATCTCTCTCTCAAAAAAAAAAAAAAGAAAAAGAAATAGTTATAGTTAGGTTTATAGAGAAAAATAGTCTCTATCTAGAACATAAAGAATGGTATCATATTCCAGATTTGTTTCCAGAATTGATCCCAATACATGTGTGATGCGTAGTATTGGCCTCGGAAGCATAAAAATGTGATTGTTAATTGAATATGTTTTAGTTCACCTTTTCTTGAATTTTCTTAAACCAAACTCACTAAAGGTGATTATGAGAATCTATATATAATTAATAATATAATTAATAAGTACAAAATTAAAATCTAGGGTTGACATATGTTTGTCTTTTTTATTAATTATACTACTAGCTTAGTATAGTGAAGTGCTTATATTTGTACTAATGTTATATTTAATTAATTATATTTTATACTTCGATCTTAGGGTTTAATAAGATTATGCTAATGCGTGTGACGCGTATATATGATGCGTAATAATATATGCTAATAAGATTAGGTTATTATGTCATGTGTTAAATTATTTCAATACTTAATTATCAATGAAAATAATTATTGCGTAGTGTTAGATATGATTCATTATTCAATATGAGCTATAACTTAGTTTGATCCGTTACTCAGAATGAGAATAATTTTATTTTTATTGTACATAAAATAATAACTCGTCTTTATTTGCTTTAGTTCTGAATTTATAATCAATAAGTTTAATAATTATTGTTACTATAAAAAGGAGCAAAGCAAGATAGAAAAAATCAAAATTTTACATGAAATCGAAAAAATAAATAAAAAACATAAAACGTAAAATTTTAACAATATTTAAATTGTAAAATTGTCAGATTTAGTACAAATTTTATAAAATCGATAAACTCATTTAAAATCGTAATGTCAAAAGATTTTAAAAATTAAACTGAGAGTTTAGCTATAATAAAGATAAAGACTAAGAGCTAGTAATTAACGAGTAACTAATCAAATAACTGTCTAAGTCAGAATGCAAGTGTAACTAATTAAACTATCATTCACTTAATTCTGTTTCTAATAAATATTTATAATTTTTCTCTTTACTCTCTTTTATAATTTCTGACTTAATAACTAAACGGTCATGATATCAATATGTCATTTATAATCTAATCTTTATATAATCTATTATTTCTTTTTTTTTTAAAATAGAAAAATTTAAATTCTAGATGAGTATAAAAAGATTATGCTATTTGAACTATAAATTATTGGCAAGTCATTATCTATCTCTCAAAATTAAAGTAATTAAGTTTTTAATTCTGAATTATTCAATTATTCTAATATATTTTTTATACTTCGAAGCTAATTAAGTACCTTTATAGGTACTTATCCAATTTGTTAGAGATATAATCATTAGTATTATTTTCTCTTATCAACTTAAGTTTTTGGGATAAGTAGTTTCATAACATGGTATTAAAGTAAAAAAAATGTAGATATCCATAGATATCTACTTTTGAATTTATTTTAAAAAAAGGATAAAAATAATATAACATAATGAACAATAATAAAATAAATTATTTTAATATAATCTAATATAATTTAACATAATTTAATTTGCACAATAAAAATTTATAACATATTCATTAAAAAAAAATGCCAATTTAAAATGGAGGTTGAAAATGAGATTTGTGTCACTGTGTATAAAAGTACAGAAGAAGGATTGGAGATAAGAAAGTAGGATTTCTAAATCCTAACAATTTGATTAATGTTTATATATAAATTAAGAGTAGTTTATTTATTCACGAGAACAGATTTCTATTTTTGTAAAAATTTTGTGAATTTATATTTAGCTTTGTTACAGATACTCGTTTGGACAGATTTTTTAACTATCTATATAGATTAGAATGTAAGAAAAAAAAAAGAAAAGAAAATAGAATGTTAAAAAAAAAAAAACAAAATAGGAAAGAGTTAGCATAAAAATATTTATGTACATAACATTTGTAATTTGTAATGATGATAAATATTCTAGGATAAATTAATATTTTGGTCCTCAATGTTTCTATCAAATTTTAATTTAATTTTTAATGTTTTAAATATTTTATTTCTGTCCTAACAAATTTTAAATATGTTTAATGTTATCCTATATAACGTTAAATATGACATGGATAATTAACCGAGTGAGTGACATCATCGTTAACAATATTATTAGTCAAGTTATATCTTCATTTATGTGTTACAAAAACATAACCAAAATTTTTTTGTAATAATTCTTTTTCTTGATCTCCTTTTTGTAGAAACTCTAAATTCTAACAATTAATCTGGTCAATGTTATTTACATGTTGAAATTAAACATTATTGACTCTTCGATATGATAATTGTTGGCGCTAAATTTAATGGTGGGACAATATTAAACCCGTTTAAACCTTTCTGATATTGAAATAGAATGTTTAAAATTTTCTGAGATTGAAATAATATATTTTAAATATTAAAAATTAAATTAAAATTTAACC
>NW_026264258.1:2585254-2586000 GCF_000817695.3 Arachis duranensis
ACATACCTAAAGAAATCCTCACATTTTAAAAGTATTATCTACTCATTAATTTCCAAAATATATATTAGAGACTAGCTAGAGTGTTTAATTTGAGCATATATATATATAATATATAGTTGTAACTGTGTTTCGAAACATATAGTATCTGACTTAATTCCCACTGAATTTTGGTAGAAATAAAACCTGAAGAAGAAAAAGATGAAATCTTTTAGAGGAAATAATAATGGGCCAAACTATGTTGAAACAAATAAAGGTCAAGATATGATAGATAGGGCATGTGGGGTCGTGTGTGTGAAAAAACGTAGTAGAATATAAATAAGCATTTTAGTGAGTGTGTGAATAATGATATGAAGATTGAAATAATAAGAAAGAAATAGAGGACACCATGGCCTGCTAGGGCGCACCAAATATTCATTATGCTTTCCTACTCACACTTCATTTTCATGCTTTCTAATTGGCTCCATTATATACCTAATATAAAGCCACATATTTCCTCTCTAACCTTTATTTTTTTTTTGTGTTTCTATTTACTTTTTTTTTTAATTAGGAATGAAATTCGAACTGACAATTTTTAGGTGAGTATAAAAACACTATATTATTTGAACTATAACTCATTGGTATTTTTCTATCCATTATATTTACAGTTATTTGTTATGATGAAATTATTTTATCTAAATTTTTATGTTATAAATTATAGAAGTTCTGAGAATCATCATAATATTAATTTTTTTAAAAATTTAAGTTAA
>NW_026264258.1:2586062-2587860 GCF_000817695.3 Arachis duranensis
AATAATATATATAAATAATTATATATTTATTATTATTATCATATATTGTTTCTTTTACTGTCTCAAAATAATAAAGACATGCATATATCCATCAGAAATACAAATATATATGTAATTTATTTGGTTGTTAAAATACTAATTATAAAATATAAATTTGTCATTAAAAATCAATATTTGTCCTAATAAAGAGGAGATTGTTGATAATAAAGGTAATGAAAATAAAAATTAAAAATGAAAGAAAAAAATTGTTATAAAAATTTATGTTGTATGTCTAATATATATTACTGTAGTATTTCTCTATGAAGATCATAAATAATAAGAAATTTTAGACTTTTTATTAAAAAATAGTAAAATTTATTATATATTACTAATTTTATAATTTAAATGTGCCACATGTCACTTTTATATTTTAATTGAAATTAAATTTTTTCTTCCAAAACCAAAGAGTTCTCCCATCTTTTCTTTTTCTTTTTCTATCTCTCTTATATATCATTATCAATGACTAATTATAAATTTTACAAACAAAATATGCAACATGACATTTTCTAATTGCATTCAAATTAAATTAAAATATTAAAATTAAAATTAAAATATTCTATATTATATATTATTAACTAATTTAATAACAGAAATATGTCAAATGACACTCTCTTATTAAAATGAGAGGAAATATTTTTTTCTAAAATTAATAAACTTCCTTTTTAAATTCTCTTATCTATTCTCTCTTTTTCTATTTCTTTTTACCTTTTTACTCTATGTATAATTTATAATTTATATTTTATATTAGTAATTTGACAAATCAAAATGTATCACCGGATATTTTTCATTACAACTAAAATAAAATTTTTCTTTCCAAAATTAGCAAACTTCCTCTCATTCTTCTTCTTTATCTTTCTCTGTCTTTTCGTTCATTCTCTATCTTTATGTTTTACAAAAAATTAATATAATAATTTAATTCAAATAATAATAATAATTATTATTATTATTATTATTATATGCATATTTTTTATTTAGTTTTAAATTTTTGTCGCATATCTTTTTAATATATATTTTCACTTCTCTTCCTTCAAATATTTATTACATATAATTTAGAGAGAATATAATACTGTGATTAAAAGTTAGAATCCAAATTTAATTATTTAAAAAATTATTTTTGAGTTAATTTTATAACTATTAATATAATTTTTTTATACTAATATCTAATTATATTTTTATATACATGGAGAGAAAAAATATTATTTTTAAATAACAATCATAAAAATTAATTATTTTTATTTATGCAACAGACTTAACAATTAACACCTAATTAAATATAAAAGTATACAAGTTAAATTATTTTAAATTTTAGATAACGAATATTAAAATTAATTATTAATAAAAAATTAGACTTTTTTCATATAAAAATAATAACTAAAAATCTTATAATTTAATTTTTTTCTACAGATATATTGATCTTCTTAGTCATCAGAGAGTACTTTTGTCAACTTACGACTTTTTTTTTTGTAAAAGTAATTTGATTTTATAAATCTTTTATACCGTGTATAATCTATATTATTAAAATAAAATAGATAGTAGTTTTAAAAAATTTATATTCTCGTAATGTTATTACAGATAAAAATACCAATCAATATTTTGGATTAAGATATGGTGCAATTAATTATATAAAAAAGTTACTTAGAATAATGTCACACTAATTTCAGATGTTTATTAGTTAATAATTGATTGACAAGTGTACTTGTTAAATGTATGTTAAGTTGGATTTGTTTTATATAGCAGCTTTTTTAATTACTACATTAAT